>NC_031986.2:12003184-12265684 GCF_001858045.2 Oreochromis niloticus
GGAAAGCAATTATTTGGCAGTCATGCTGCTTGTTCCTTGTAGTCCGCATCGTATTTTGTGTTGTGTGTGTATTCCAGTCACGTGATGAACGAGCTGCTGGAGACGGAGAGAGCTTATGTCGAGGAGCTGCTGTGTGTGCTGGAGGTGAGCGTTGTCGTTGTTGGTAATGACACCGTGACCTGACATTAATTAGTGAAAAGGCTGAAGCTTTTACTAAATGTGTGATGTTAAAATCCAGGGCTACGCGGCAGAGATGGACAACCCTGCCATGGCTCATCTCATCCCCAGCAACCTGCACAGCAAGAAGGACATCCTGTTTGGGAACATGCCAGAAATCTACCAGTTTCACAAGAGGTACACTTTTTTTAATCTCATTGATTATATATGTTGGTGCTTTACAAATGTTGTTCATAGTTTGAGTATTTATACTTCTCTTTCCTGTCTCAAGGACATTTCTGAAGGAACTGGAAGCATACACTGACTGCCCAGAGCTGGTGGGCCGCTGCTTTTTAGAACGGGTGAGCACTTTTATTTTCTTATACATCGTCGTTTTGACAGGAATCGCATCAACAGCAATGTTTCCGTCAACAGCGGTTGAGCTCGTACTGACTTGCTAATGATTGTTTTCACTGCAGATGAAGGACCTGCAGATCTACGAGGCTTACTGCCAAAATAAACCTCGCTCCGAGAGCTTGTGGAGACAGTGCTCCGACTGTGCCTTCTTCCAGGTCGGCCCTCACAGCTGTAGCACCGCCTTCCTTTTCACTGGCTTTTAAGCAATATAAAACTTAAATCTTAACCGGCTCATGTTTTGTAAACCAGGAGTGCCAGAAGAAGCTGGAACATAAACTTGGATTGGACTCCTACCTCCTTAAACCCGTCCAGAGAATCACCAAGTACCAGCTACTGCTCAAGGTCAGCTCTGTTCATGTATTATGTACACTTGTTACGTAAGAGGGGGAATGACTCACTGTATTTTTTTTTTAATGTTTGCAGGAGATGTTGAAGTACAGCAAGGGCTGTGATGGTAGTGATGACCTACAGGAAGCGCTGTCCTCCATTCTTGGGATTCTGAAAGCCGTTAATGACTCCATGCATCTCATTGCCATCACAGGATACGAGGTTAGGAGAATTACACTGCGTTTGCAAACTTTGCTGGAAGTGGTCACATCATTTTAAACTGCCTTGAAAGTTTTGAATGGGTTATCTAGCTCTGGATAAATGGCTTGAGTTTGCAGTTTTGTGCATTCTTTTAAAATGCAGAGCAGGTTAATTATCCTTTAACAAGAGCTGCTGGGGATTACAGGGCCTGGGCATGAGTACACCCCAGACTCTCCCCCAAGTGCCCTCCGCCAAGTCTCTTCCCACTTTTCTTATCTGCTTTTTCCATTTTCCTCTCAAAGCTAAAATGTTTGGGTTTTTTTTCTTTTTAAAAAAAGTACATATAATCAAATATCTAAAAACATTAAAGGCTACAGAGCTGAAACACAACTACCTGTGCGAAGGTGCAATGCCACAGTCAAAAACAGTTGCGATAGCTCCATCGTGTGGCCAGTTTCAAAGCTGCAATGCTGCAAAACTAACCAGGGGTGTGAAACATAAGGTCCAGGAGCCAGAATTAGCCCAGCAAAGGTTTTAGAAAATGTGAAGGAAGGCGTAAATGTTTGAATTGATTTAACTGTATGTATACTGTACTTGTCCCACTTGCAAGTAATAGATAAACAATTAAATGACAAAAAAGTAAATTAACAAAAATGTTCTGCTTTATAATTACAGGACAGTTTTGGCAACAAGCTACCAGAATTTTTTGTTTGTCGGCTTTCAGAGAGGTCGTGCAATGCAAAAACACGCATCTGTCTTTTCACCCTGTTAGGGTAACCTGTCAGAGCTGGGTCGTCTGCTGATGCAGGGCTCCTTCAGCGTGTGGACCGAGCATAAGAAAGGTCACGCCAAAGTGAAGGACCTGGCCAGGTTTAAGCCCATGCAGAGGCACCTGTTCCTGCACCAGAAGGCCCTGCTCTTCTGCAAGAGGAGAGAGGAGAACGGGGAGGGCTACGAGAAAGCTCCGTCTTACAGCTTCAAACACTCCCTCAGTGTGAGCCCGCTTGGTCCATTTTTAAAAGGAAGGTCAATACTGTGCCGTAGCAGTAAAGATTTAGTGTTTAAGTTTTCTTCTTTCTTTCAGATGAGTGCGGTGGGCATCACAGAGAATGCCAAGGGAGACAACAAGAAGTTTGAGATCTGGTGCAACTCGAGAGAAGAAGTTTTTATAGTGCAGGTAATGCCATTCGACCTGATTGCTTTTGTTAATCATACCTTTAGAGACGAGGAATGATTGTCCTTATTTGTTCTAATCTAGGCCCCGACACCGGAGATTAAAACGGCATGGGTGAACGAGATCCGCAAAGTTTTGACTCAGCAGCTCAAAGCCTGCAGAGGTATTGTGAAAACTTCTTCCTTAACTTTTCCAGAAGTTTTTTTTTTATTTTTTTTTTTTATTCCTTTTTAATACTTTTTTTTGTATGTTTTAGATGCCAGCCAGCAGAAGAGCTCAGACTCTGTGTCCCCAAATCCCACCAGCAACAACACTACTTCCATCTCTCTCAGGTTGGTGGCTTATTTGTAATGTAAGAACTCATTAGACACATTAGAGATAATAAGAAAAAAACACACACACGTTTATTTTTTATTTTTTGTAGCCCGTTCCGCAGCAGCGGACAGAAGAACCAGAAGAAGCAAGAGGAGAAGAAGACTGAGCCAGCCCTGACCTCTGACAGCAACTCGTCATCCTCGCCGAAACACAAAGGTAGATGTTTGAGTTAAACAGCATCTTCAAAGACAGTAACGCTTGTATCTAAGTCCCTACTCTAAGCTGTGCTCTAAACTCCCACTAAACCGGATTCTTTTTGTCTTCATCTATCATCTCTCTCTCTTCTCCCCCACTCCCCTGTTTGGGGCTTCTTCTCTCTTTTCATGGCTGCCCTTGTCCTGCACTCATTTCAAACCATTGCTTCCAGATGAACCGGTGACCAGTCCAACCACTGACAGGTCCTCAGTGGCCAAAAAGCGTTTTACTTTGCAGGGCTTCAGCAATCTCAAGAGTCCCAAAGGTAACATTAGTGAATGCAAAGAGATTTTTAAAGGAAGGATAACGCTAAGAACAGCTCAGCGTGGCCCGTCACACTATGTCGTTTGTCACTGAAGAAAAGTTAAATTGATTATCAGCAAGAAACACCCTTCACTATATGAACTAAGAATACTAATATATTAAATAGAGGCTTCAGAATCCAGTTGTGAATGTGAGCCTCTGTTTTAGCTTTTACCCGGTGCCCAATAATTAATCGCCCTCTTCCAGTCTAACCTGATTCACGGCCTAATGGAGCACACATGATCCCTGCTGGTTATGTTGGAGTCAGTCTGCCTCCTGGTGGTAAAAGTTTAACACTGCCCACTGTAGCTAAATCAAGATGAATATTAAGGTTTTTAAATTATATTGGAAAAAAATACAACTAGTCACTGGAGTAGAGGTGAAAGTGAAGTAGAAGCTCCTCTTCATGAAAGTAGTATTAGTCAAAACTTTAAAGGTGACTTGTCGCGCCTTCCAGCTTCATTTATTTATTTATTTTTTTTTAAATTCTTGGGCTCTCAGTTCAATTATTTAGCCTATAACCGGCCTTGTTGCACATACTCACTTTGGCCTATCTGCTACAAGCCTTCTCAAGCAGGAGTTTGGACAGCAGCTGAGTTGTGCTTGTGTGCTCACAGGGTTTAGCTTCACGCTTATCTTTACTTTTGGCCAAATTTAATATGAGTATCCACCACTGTAATGGTGTGTGTGTGTGTGTGTATATATATGGCTATTGATTAGCTAAGACTGTTCACATCATGTACAAACTTCTAACGTCAGTGTTAACTACTTGCTTCCTTCTCGCTTCTGTCCTCCCTCACTTTTCTTCTCTTCTTCCTCCTTCGCGTCTTTCCTTCCTGTGTGGCCAGGCTCGACTCTGAGCCCTGAGCACAGCTCCAAACGCCACCTGGTAAAGAGCGATCCCACACCGTTTGGGTTCAAAGGTATATTTCCGCCCCATTATGAGGGACCATTTCATTTTAGAGGCCATCTCACTTGATCACGATGTACTCCTGCTTTGATTGTCTCCATAATGTAGATTTCACATGTGTTTCGTTACAAACAGGGTGTAACGTTGTAGCAACCCATCCGTCCATCAATATAGAGGCTGTTCTTCCTCTTGTTGGTCATAGAGACTATCTGCATGTCTTCAAATGAGTAATAGAAGCAGCTAAAATGGCAGTAATATATTTGTATTATGTTGCTTTGTTTGCTAAAACTGCCCAATTGGAATCTGGTGCATTTAGGATTTAGACCAATGAAATGTTTCCAAAGGTTTGTTAGAGTTTTAGCCATGCAGACAGCAGACACCTACTTTGTAACCTTCATCCACAGGTTATCATCATCATCACTGTTACATGTCTGGTATCTTGTGTGTTTTTTATTGACCACTGCTTTGTAAGTGTCTGTCCCACTAACTGACCAACTGTCTGAGTGACTGTCGCATACATAGAATTGAACAGGAGGATTTTGAAATGCTCTGAAATCTGCACAGTGCTGCTTGATCAGCTGACCTGTTGTCACCAACAGCACAGGCTGGTTGTCACTGATTTTTTTTTTTTTCTTCATTTTGCTAGCCGTTTCTTCCCCTTCAGAGCCGGCACCCCACATCACTCTGAGCAGAGTCAGATGGATGAGCACCTCTAGTCTGTTACAGAGCAAGCGGCGAGGTACAGAGCTGCTCTGAGCATCAGCAGCCACAGTGGGGTGTTTGCTGTTGTTTGTGGGTGCTCGTGATTGATTTGAACTGAGGTAAAGTGTCGCAGCGTATCTGCCGTAGAAGTCCTTTAGCCTTTTACTGAGTCTTACTGTCTTTTTGCACATTGGAGCGAGATCTAAAGATTCAACCTGACTAAATCTGAAGTCTCAGTTCTAGGCTAAATCTTTTTGCACGGTGCCTACTCGACCTCAAATCAATCATTCCCTCTTCTCCTGCTGTCGGGTGTTTTTTGGTTTTTTTGGGGTTGTTGTGGTGCGGTACACAGTACGCCACTTCAGCAACTATGTGTCGACACTGGGAGTCAGAGCAGCCTTGTAATGAATGCAGGTGACTCAAATCTGTTTTCTGATCACAGGTCCTCCTTTTCTTTCTGTCTGATGATCTTCTCTGTGACTTTTGGAGGAGTGTGTGTGGTTTTTGTATCTAAACAGATTAATTTTTCATAATCTGATCGATCAGATTTTTTTTTTTTTTTGGTTTTACCCTCCACACAGGAGATTTGTGTGGCATTTGCAAATATTTGATCCATTCGTGTCATTTTTCTGTACTTCACTATTGAACTCGAACATCTAATCTCACTTAGTCCTCATTTGAATTATCTGTGAGGCATTTTGATTTAACATAGAGCTTTGTGATAAAGATCGACCTCACGTCTCTCCTTTTGCCCTTTTTTTGTCTGTGTGTTGAACTTTTCTCTCTCTGATTTTCCCATCATCCAACCTACAGGCTGGAACAAGGCGTCTCTCTCAGCGGACGCCTCAGAAGAGAACGATGGGTACTCCAGTGGCGAGGACCCCATGAACTCTGACCCTGAGGATGAAGTAGGAAAGAAGCTGGTGAGCCTGAGCATGAAGAATTATTATAGATCTGTATTCTTATTTCTTTTTTAGCCTTAAAGTTAAAGTGTGGTTGTAAAAGTTGGTAAAGTTAACATTTGATCCTTTTAGGCTCCAGGAAAGTATACTGTGGTAGCAGACTGCGAGAAAGCGGGACCTCAGGAGCTGTCTGTTAAGAGTGGAGACATGGTCCAGCTGATCAGAGAAGGAGACGAGGGACAGTGGTAAAAAAACAAAAGCAAACAACACTTAATTTAAATTGATTTTTATAGGACCCAGATGGATTTGAGCTGATAGGGAGGAAAGAGTAACTCAAATAACTACTTGTTACAACCAAGGTGTGCAGAAGAGCATCTCTGAATGCACAACATGTCACACCTTGAAGCAGAAGACCATAGTGGGTGTCTTCTGCAGCAACTGTGTGACGGTATAGACCCAAGATTGAGGAATGTTTCCAGGACTGGGTCGAACCTGTCCCACAAAGAAAGAGTCCGAGTTGGTAACTTGTGACTGCACACACTTCTCAGTATAGCCGCCAAATTTAAGGGCTCCAAATGCGAAAACTGCCTTTAAGCAGACTACAAATGGACTAGAATAAAGAAACGCTGACGGTATACACATCTAATTCGGTGAGGGAATATAATCTGAACTTTCATTCTTAAAGGAACAACTTTACTCTTCTTTCATAATGTGACATATAACATAAATATGATAGTGAGTGGTACTTTAATCAGGCTTTTCTTCTGTGACGGAGCACTCAAAATGCTTTTTACTACAAACCTCATTCTCCCAGTCTCTCTCTCACACACGCACGCACGCACACACACACACACAAACAGTGGTTTTTATTCTGTGCCTAAGCACTTTGTCTAACATTCACACAAACACTCACACAATATGTATCGGGAGAATTTAGTGCTCATACATGTAAATGGAGAGTAACTGTCATAGGTCTTCTATTTCGATCTTTGTTTATTAGTCACAATGTTAAAACTATTCACCAAACCGAGCTGTAAGCAAACAGGATTCTGGGTAGAATTGTGGAGATGTCCTGTGGTATATGGTACCAGGATCCTTTGGGTCCTGTTGAGGGTGAGGTGCAGTCAGTGCATTCCAGCATTGCTCAATCAGAATGGTATCTAATCTTGCCACAGCAGTTTTTAAAATTATTTTTATTTCATTTTGCTGTGGTAGGGAGCTGTATCCAGATGGGGGAGGCTGGGCGTGGGGACTGGAGGGGTTTGGTTGGTCGGTAGGAATGCTTACATATGTGCTATGTGTCTTCAGCAGCCATGTAAATGCCAGGATCCAAGATTTCCTAACTGAGCATTGCTTTATAACAAGATCATCAGTGCTATATATTACACTTACAGTGGTTTTAATGTTGTGGCTTATTAATGTACAATTCCTGTAATTTTATCTAAAAAATATATTTATATTTATTTAATTCCTTCACAGGTTCGTAAAGAACCTTCGCACCAGTAAGGAGGGCTGGGTGGCAGCAGCAAACCTCCTTAGCCTCATCTCAGAATCCAAGTCATCTCAATCACTCAGCAGCTCAGGTCGGTTACAACGAACAGGAAGTACACACATTCATATCCTTCCCTTAACGCTGCAGTATGGGTACCTGTTGCCTAGCAATGCGGCACAATGACGCTATTACTCTCCCCCTGCAATGTCTGGCTCTAACAGAGCATTGCTGTTTGTGTGTTTGTCCTGCAGATGGCAGCGTCTCTGGGAACCTCAGCACTTCTTCCAGCTGCAGTGAGACCTACACCAGCTTCTCCGACATCAAACCCTGACCTGAGTCAGGTCTTCCCAGCTTTTCCTTTTGTTTTTTGATTTTTTAAATCACTGCACCTAAAATCATTTTGTACAGGTGGAAAATGCTTAAAGTACAAAGGAGAAAAAAAGCTGGAGTTTGGTCTGACAGGAGGAGAGACCCCCACCTCACAGTTTATAAATCCATCTGAAAACCAAAACTTTCTCTGCAGATCAGCCAGCACTGGCTAAGTGCTAACTGCCCCCCCTTTTCCAGAGTATTTAGAAGAACTGCACTGTCATTTAAAATTGTTTTTATATTCAAAGGTGTCAGCATGTTGTTAGAATTTAAGTATAGATTTTTTTTTTTTTTTTGCCGTTCCTTCGAGCGAGAGAGAAATATCAGGGATATCTGTCATTCCTCGGCACACAAGTCATGTGATGTATCACCTCCTGCGAGGCCTTCTTTAAAGCTAAATGTCCGCAGTCTAATAACTTAGCGAACAGGCAGTCCAGGCCTAGTGATTATGTAGCATTAACGTGGAGAGGTTAGAAAGGACATCTGCACTAAACACGAGCCGTCCGCAGAGGGGGCAGAACTGCTGGTTAGTCGAGCCCCTTCTAGTCAATGACGACGTCGTAGCACGGCAACAGATTCTTGTGCAGGAGGATGTTATGTAGACAGACGCCATCAGACCCCGGATAACGCCGGCTTTGGTGTCAGTCGCTGATCGCACACTGTGAAAAGTAGCAGGCGGCCACAAGAGGAAAAATGCTTTCAGTACATCTGGGAGGAAAAGTGAGCAGGTTGATTGCGTGGAGGAGTTTCGTGTTGTTGAAGCTACTAAAGAACGCTGTATTCCTCACATATGGATAATGAGCTTCCCTTAAAAGCTGTTTTTATAATATTAAGAGCCGCACACAGTCACTAGGTGAATGTCACCAACAGCACAACCTGGTGGTCAGGTGTCTTGCACTTCATTTTAAACAAATCTTTTTCCACCTGTGAGCGATTGAGCAACCTGCCGGTGCACTGCTCTGGATTTTTACCTCTCAGGAAGATGTTTCTGTCGGCAGACAGGTGTGACTGCATACCTGTCTTTGTGTCCGTGTGTGTTGACAACAGACAACAGTTCGATCAGAGTTTTACAGACACATGTGCAGCCTCTGCTCAAACAGCCGTCGCGGCCCACATCTCAGTGTTCTGAATGTATGTCTGTTTTTTGTGTCACTGTGCTCACCTATCTTTGGTCTGCACCGCAGCAACAAAAGCAGGCTTTGTCCCCCTCCTCCTCCTCTCTGTGCAACCAGCCCCATTCAAGCATGTGACAGTAGCTGCTTCTCCGCAAGCGGGGTTAATAATACCACGGCCCGGACCTGCTCGACGTGTTTGCACCTCCGGCCTGAGAGCAATACTTTGTGTACTTGACACCAAAATGTAGCTGAGTAAACGTCACAGTTGAGTAACTAGTTTAGAAAATCTGATACGTCCCCTGTTTTGATGTAGATTGATGCCAACCGCCTTTGACCACCAGCTGTTCTGCGCGCAACCTCTGAAACCTGTGCTATTCTGAACACTGAATGACACCTTGCTTTTTAAATCTTTTTAAAATATATATCCCAGGATTTTTACTGTATCCACGAGGTACACTGTAAAACAATCTCTCCTTTTTCCACCTGCGTTGTTGAATGTGTGACACTGTTTCAAACAGGAAACCAGCTCGACAAAGCCATGATTAACAGTTTTCTTTTTTTTTCTTTGATTTTTTTTTTCCTTAATTGGACTAAAATCAGTGCTTGTGATTGTGATTGGCTTCTCGAGAACTTGCTGAGAAGCACTTTTTTTCTTTTAAGATCCTCCCACTGAACGTAAAGGAAGAGGAAACAAACCAGTTTACAGGCCTTTCGATGTCAAACTGTGAGCTAAACTGTGGCTTGCATAGCTGTGCGTCCACGTGCTGAGAAATAAATGTTACACTTGTACAGATGTGTCCTCTTATACCTCACACTGTTCCCCCTGAAGAGCATGTATATTGTTAAGAGGAGTCTCTCTCTGTCTCTCTGTATATCATCACTCTGTGTGGCATGTACTTCATAAGCCCCATGCTGTAAACCTCCTGGAGAACTATTTTTTACCTGTTGTACATTGTGAGAGTTTATTTTCTGCCCTCTTGAGAAAGCTGACATGGGCACTAAAGTTGTCAGTTTTTTTTTTTGTTTTGTTTTTTTGGTCACCCAAATAAAATCCTACTGTGTAATTTGTACTTTTTTGACTCAGAGGCTGGAGACATGAGAAAGGATTCTATTTTTTAAGTTTGTTTTTATGCAGCACATTGCAGCACCCACTGTCTTTATTTTCCTATTGCACATCTGCTGAATATGCTGTTGATATAACAGCATATTATGATTTAAAACTTGTTACAAGACATATCCATGTACATTTGTAAATATGTAATTCTGACTTGTATGTAAATTGAAAAGCAGCTTTAATAAAGTCTGAAATGGTTTCCTCTATTGAATTTAGCCTTTTTCTCTATTATTATGAATTTTAAAAATATATTTAATGGCTAGCTGTTTATTTTTGAAGTCAGCTAAAAAAAAAAAGAAGAGAGAAATTGACAGTGGAATTAATTATTAATTGTGATCCGGAAGTGTAATTTCAACCACATGGTTCCTTCCCTCCAATGGGCTTTTATTCCAGTTTAGACTATCATGATTCAGCCTGGGGTTCGTTCCAATAAGTACTGCTGCCGACCTTGAGGTCTTTTTTTCCGCTTAGTTTCCCTCTTGCACGTAAGCCCTACGTCACCAAAGTAGTTTTCAGATGTATTTCCGGGTAACTGTATTAAATATGTGCTTTTGTGAATATACACGATGCAGTCATACTACAGTCAAGGCCGGAGTAGCGCTTGAAATCAGAGGATGTGAACGAGAATCAGCCACGGCTGGAAAGATACAGATTTGTCAAGCTAGCAAGCGTGAGCCACACAGGAAGTGACGCGAGTTGCACTACAAATTAAAAGGTTTTATGAAGCCCCGATGCAATAGAGGACTTTTTGGTTGAATTCATAAATACAGCCTCATTTAAATTTCTCCATCGATAGCGTCCACTTTATTTTACAGCACAATCGTGCTTCTCCTTCTCCCTACAAAGAAATGAGGGGCCACTGGTTATTTTACTATGACAACGCAATCGGGAAGTCCTTAATCTCTCCGTTCTTGCTAACTTGGCAGCACACTGGAAAGCGACCAGATGGAATTCAGCACTGCCTTCTTAACAGATTCCACACATTTTAAATTGTTTCGCACACATTTTTAGCCGACTTTTCTGTCGACAAACAGCCCTGGCGTGAGCACAGGCGTCTATCTGGGAGCTTCGGCTGCGCTGTGAACCGGGACAGAAGCGGTCAAGACGTTTACAGATCCCCCCCACCAAACATCTTCCCACTGTAAGTATTATTTCTAGGCTCTACTGTCGAAGAGCAATAGCTTTCAGATAACCTAATACTCAGATATGACTGCCCTTTGTAACTTAAGTCGGTGGTGAAACGTCGGTTATGTTGATACACGAGAGAGCCCCAACATCCTTTTCTGCAGTTCATGAAATGATGCAGACAACTGTGGCTAGCTTTGGAAATCTGTCAAACAAAAAAAGAGGGGAGTTTGGCCGGAGGCGAGAGGGGTGTAGCCTTGTTAAATCACATTGTCTGGGACTGTTAATGCGGCCTTATGTGCTATTTACTGCTGTCAGCGTTATAAGCTCTTATTCCTCTAAACAGGGTCATTAGCGGGGTCTTTAATTCCTCGGGAGTTCATATACAGTGTGTGTATTTTGTTTTTGTCCCCCCCGCTCCTCCCTCCTTTATTACTTTAAACGACTAGGACCAGGTCAACCCGAATGATTACAATCCAACTTCCGGGTTTGGATTTCAAAGTAAAATGCTAGTCATAAAGTCGCCATTGAGTCACTGCTTTATGCAGCTATAAACTTTATCAAGATCACAGTTTTGGCACATTTGATTTTTTTTTCTTCATTTTATCATATGACTTTTAAACAAATCAAAGACGCTTAAATAGTGCCAATAGTTCCAATTCACAACAACAACAACAACCTTAAGGTGCTTTATATTCTAGGGAAAAGATCCTACAAATAGGAAAGATCAGACAACCCCTTGATGGACAAACACTTGGTGACAGTGGGAAGAAAAAACTCCTGTTTTGTTAAACAGGAGTTTTTTTCAGAAACAGAAAACCCTTCTCAAAACAGAAGAAACCTGTGGCAGAACCCGGGTAAGGGAGGGGGCTGTGATCAGCTGGGAGTGATAGGAAAGAGAAGAGAGCAGGACAAAAGGCTAACTATAGGGAGAGAGAGCCCGAATTTCATAATTATCAATGTTTAAAAGGTAGTTATTTTGCAAAGTGAATAAATGATTGCCAAGTTAAATGTCTGTTGAAATAATAGTTGCACTGATAATATCGCATGGACATTAGTAACCTATGAGCAATTAAATGACGCTCCCCAGTGGCATTGGCCAATGTTTATGTGCTGTATCAGATCACGTCTGTGCCAGATAAATGTTCAAAGACAGTGTGATAAGGAGCTCAGAAACCTTAAATCTAGTAAGATAATCTGGAACAGAGATTATTTTGTTTCCCTGACACTGAATGAAGAATAAATAACAACAAAAAATGAAACAAAACAATATTAGCGAAATTTATATATTTTTTTAAATATTGCATTCCCCTAATAATTTGGTTCATCCTTAATTGCTAGTTCTAGCCCTACATTTATCTTTGATGCTATGCAACACTTTTAGACATACATTCTTTCACAAAGCTGTCTTCCATACAGTCTTGTTTCATGACTCACTCTTGTGCTTTTAATTTGAAAGCGGACTACAATATATGCTGTACTATTATGAGTAAATCCACTGGCCTTGATATCTCAAGGTAAAAGCTTCTCATATAAGCTATTTCACACTTGATTGCAGTATTAACCTGTAATGACTCTGCATTTAAGTGGAGCAATCTTCATATTGTCCTGAATAAGAAACTTGCACATTATAGTTGTGGTTTCTCAGACTGTTACCTTTCACTACCATTAACCTGGTGTGTATATATAACACTGGTATTGTCACAAAGCAGTCCGTGTGAGCCATAAAGACTCCATCTAGCCTGTCTGTCATGTCCTCTGTGTCTTGCTTCTCAGTAGATCCACCAATCAAATGCTCAGGCTTGTTTTTAGGTTAGTATCGGCCACCTGTAAGGAAGTAAATGTGATTGAAAAGGAAAGCTTGTCTTGCTGGAAAAAAAAAAGTCCCCACTTTAAGCATTGCCGTACCTTTTCACAGCCATACTTGATAACGCCTGCTTCCTCCAGCTGGACATGCAGCAGGTGATAACCACTGAGAGCACAAAAACATAACTCAGTCTTAAATGTTACAGATGTGCCCTGTATGCTTCAGTGAAGTGCATCAAGTGCAGGTGAGGATCAGAGTTTATACTAATATTGGGTTGGTTGGTCCTACCTAACGATCTCTTTGTAAGTGAGATTTTGCTTGATGATTGTCTGGTCTTTCACTTCGGCCTTCCTTGTGAATATAGTTGAAGCAAACCACTCTTTGTAGTCGGAGGTGGGCATAGATTCTCATTTCTCTGTCAGGATGCTGACGAAAGACCAGCTTTGTCAAATTTATTTAAAAAGGCCTGAAACAGTGCTGCTATAAACTACAACCTGTGTGTCTTCACTTTGATCTTACGACTGATAGACGTGTTCCAGCTTCGTCAGACGTGAACCTTCCAGGCAGTGCTTTGTTAAATTTATTGCAGTTGATGTTAATCACTTAGCTAATGCCAACAGCAATAATTCATGCTGAACGAGCGGGTTATTGTCCTTAGCTGCTCCTCCTTCAGCACTTGCATTCCTGTTGCATGTGTTAGTAGTACATCATGAATGGCTCACATTCCAGGCAAAATAATAGGATGTCACCTTTCTCCTTCATTGAAAAGGCTGTGGGAGATTCTTTGCATTGTTAGAAAACTTCTAGGCTTAATTAAATGAATTTGCCAAGAATTCCTGAGCACAAGGTTAATTTATTTTAACGAATTGTCAAGTGTGCAACGAGTTGCCCCACTGCTTCCCCCTGGTATTACCACAACCCATGAAATGTCCAGCTTGTTTTCGCTTCTTCTGCCACCGGAATGGCATGTAGGTGTGACAGATCGCTACGTCACCTCATGTCTCCAGCTCCTGTCATGGATCACTATCTTGCTACGCTGGAATGTCACCGATTAGTCATCAGAGCCGCCCACTGCCATGCAGTTTGTTACAGTGAATGTTACTATAATCCAGCGCTGCAAAAGGCAGCTGTTTGATGAGGGCAGTGCCAAGAGAGTTATGACTAATATGACTGTTAGTCATTTTTTAAATGTATTGCTGTATGGCACAAATTATTTAAAAGTGATTATTAATAGGTTCTCTGTTCGGCAAAAGCAAACATTCTGTCCTGTTTAGTGTTTAAAAGAGAGCAAGTTCCTGCCTGGGGATCTGTCTGAAGCACTGATTTGTAAGTGGACAGCAGTTCTGATGTATTTTCTGGGGTTAGCCCATTAAAGGCTTTGACAATTAAGAGTAACTCTACAAATTAATTTAAAACTAATCAGCTAGGGTCATTAAAAATCTGAACAATGTTTTTGCCTTTCTGATTTGATTTGCTGTTTTATGTACACTAGAGTTTATTATTTGATTTCTGATATATACCTTATAAAAAGACCTTTGTAGTACTCTAACAGAGAGGAAATAACAACATTAATGGTAGTCTGTGTATCAGTGATATTAACAATTCACAACAACAGTTACCTTGTGGGGTTTAAAATTTCAAGGTAAAGATCTTACCGTAAAAGAATGTGGTTGAAACGCCAAAATGACCAAACAAGGATATCTGTAGTGGTCTTGAAGATTCTATATCAGTCAGGCTCTACTTTAATATCAGTTAGACAATTTGTAAGTGGTAGCATTTTAGTGAAAATGCAGTTGAGCCTAGTATTGAACCCTGAGGGACTCCATATTTTGATAGTGAGGAGAGACATGGTCTTCTTTCATAAGAGCTGCATTTGTATCAGTCCAATGATCAAACATTCGGTGGTCTACAAAAGGATTGCGTAGTTCAGGAAAACTACACCTACACAACAAATAAATCTTATAATCTTATGGATCTTATAGTCAGATATGCATGTAGTGCATTAGGAAGCGAGTTGAATCAAATGTACTGAGTGACTCCTCAGCACTGCGGTGGTTAAGATGACAGTAAAGGCCCATATGTCAGCAGCAGAGGTCATGCTTGTAGATAATCCAAGAGAAATCTGCTTATGGCGAGAATGTGCAGCGAGGCAGCACGAGAAGGCGATCGGCCTGTTTCTAACATAATAAGAATTTGTCAGTATACTTTGATATGTCACAAGACGAGCCATACCTCTGATGACAGTCTTTATTATATTATACCATACTATACCAATTTGATTTGGTTTGTACCTTAGGAACATAACGCAGGGATCTGATAAGTTTTAGAGCATGTGATATGAGTTTTTGACAGAAGCTGAACAAATAGTTTTCATGTAGCAAACGGACAGGCAAATATATCAAAGACTAAAGACTGAACTCTAAAGATTATGTTTGGCCTATAGTGAACTGACTGTTCAGGCAAAGAATCTACACAATGAATAGCCCCAGATTTGTGTTTCTCATTCATTGGTTTACTAAAATAAGAGCCCGGTAATCAATATTCCAGTAAATTATAGATTTAATATAAAAAACCCTGTTTAGTTAAGTTATTTATCCTTGCAGTTACAAGAATATATAAAAGAATTGCTAAAGAGAAATTAAGGGATACATTGTTTTCATGGAGTAGCAGTAGAAACATTAAAATATCTCCTTATTTACTTCCTAAAATATTGATGATTCTGATGCTGTTTTATGCAGGATTTATGGTTCTGCGTTGGTGTCCTAATGCAATGAAGAGAGGGGAATTGTAGGAGTCTGTGCAAATCCTTTACATTTATATAAAACCTCTAATACTTTTAAAGGAATTCACACGCTGTTTAAACCACACTGCTTACATAGGCAAGTTTAAATGCGGGTGCCAGTCCTTTAGAACAAGAATGCAAGTATGTCTGTGTAGGTTCTCAGTCATTCAGGTCATGGCACTCTTAAGCGCTACTAATGAAGGCAGCTGAGTGTCTTTTTGGTTTATGGAGACGTTTGACCTCTCATCCAAGAAGCTTCTTCAGCTCTAAAACCAATGGGAAGTCCCAGATGTTTAATCCCTAGTGGCATTGCCCCCCTTGGGGTGGTGGTCCTCAGCTATTGACCCATCCTGTAAAAGTTATTAAGAGTCACATGGGCCAAGATGTGAATCAAGGCATGGCTCATTTACCATCAGATCAAAAAGAAGTACAGTTGCCTTAACCCCGTAAGACTGTTTTAAGGGGACATACTGCTGTGCTGCAATGACAGATGCAAGCATTATGAACCCTGTTGCACATGCTTGTACCTGACTGTTGAAATAATGCCTCATAATCTTTCTGAAATTATACTCCCTGTTCTGGGTAACCTTATATTCTGTACATATGTATTTGGATTAAGGCTAATTTAGATGCTTGTGATTAGTTGAAAAATTCATATTTGGGGCAACAAGGAACCTCTCAGGTAAGCTTATACCTAAGCTGAGCAGCTAGCAGTGTGCGCTCGAGCCCAGCGAGCACCAGATTAATTCCATTACATAACATTTAGTCAGTCTTAAGAAGGGTGCAAGTGAAAATGAAGACTTCAGAGTAATCAGCTGCTTAAGCTTTCCAGGACTCAAAAGACATGTTATTAGATGATTAAAAGGGGCCCTTTAAGTATCCTTTAATAATCAGAAACACTTAGTTAGAGCTGCAGGAACAAGGCCGGACTGGGAGCACTGCTCGACTGGTTATTACCTGACGCACTAGCCTACAGTGTGATTAGATTAGAAAAGCAGGAAGGCGTTGTTTGCAAGCACGGCTCCCCTCTTTTCATTAACACTTCCTCATTGCCAGCTTATCCTTCGACAAATATTGACCTGACTAAAGTTTTGCCATCATGATGTCATCGAAAGATAAAGTGAAACCCAAGTAGCCTTGTTATGTTTGTCACCTGTTCCTGGATGGGATGGACTTTAAAACAGCTCCCTTTTCACCCACTGCACACCTTGGTATTCAAATTACATAAACCTGCAGAAGAACATTTTTCATGGCAGGGTTGGTATTTCCAGGATTTCATAGACGTACCAAAGTGCATGGTAGTAGATGCAGATAGTATAATAGTAGTGTATTAAATATGGATATATTGAGGAAGCACATAGGCAAATAAGGTAATTTAAGGATTGTAACAGTACGATCTATGTCATATATTATGTTAATATAAAAGCATGCCCATACCTTAAATACAGCCTTGCTGTATGTTAGGTAGGTATGGTAAACCATCCATTTTTAGCAAAAAGCTAACACTAATTTAATGGACTAAAGCTTCTCTTCTGTCTGAAGGTCTCCTTGAGGACCATTGACCTTCTGATGGGGTTGTAAATAAACTATTAGCAGCTTCTTGACAATACAGTTTGACTTTCCCTTTGATAGGAGGCATGATTTTTCCATGTCACTGCAGTCTCCCCTCTCTGTGATTCAACTGCCTCAGAATAAAGAATTAAAATCAGTAACACAGAACATTTTTTAGAATTGATTATAAAGAACATGAACATAGCTGAGCGGAGGCTGTGTCAGCTGAGATTTTCTTTTGTCAGGTGAAAACCTCGTGATTCCAATCCAGGCTGTTTTCTTGTTTTTTTTAGTTTTATTTGCAGGCGTCCAATCCCCCGTGCAATTTCCCCTTTCATGAATAATGTGAAAGATGACATTTTACCTTCAATGTTTCTTTCAACTCCTACCTTTTATCAGTTTGAGGAAAGCACTCACTGCTCTGCTCAAATACCTCTGGAATGCATCAGCTTACTTTTCTTATTTCGCCTTTGTCGCACCGGATCTGCAGCAGCTGTAAACTGTCATAAGGTTTCGCGATGGATGGCGCTTTTTATAAAAACTCTGTGAAATGTAAGTGGCCAGCATGGTGGGCGCATTGTTATGTAATTAGACGTGTTTTTATAGGGGAAGGATTGAAGTAATAACTCTGTCGGCACACCTACACGGATTTGTTTTACAACCATCAGGGGAAATCAGCCTTTACTGTCACAGCTCTTTATTCTCCCGGTCTTGTGATTTCAAGTGGCCCACACATCTGCCGGGCTAAGTGGCATTTGAAGAAACCGATACAGTGTGTGTGTGTGTGTGTGTGTGTGTGTGTATGTGTGTGTGTGTGTGGACTTGGTTAAGGGAACTTCCTGTTGTATCTGATAATGAACAAGTCAAAGAGGTTTTTGTAGCTCTGTGGCGAGGTTTGTTTTTTCCCTTGGAGGATAGAAAACAGATGACCCAAGTCAGAAACTTTTTTAATAAACAGTCTCAACAAGTCAAATAAATATACATGTCTCACATAAGGCTCTGTCATATCAGGCCTCAATGCTTTAAAGTTTTAGGCTCCTTTAAGCTTCCAGTATGTGACACTCCACAGTCTCCAGAGATGAGTTACTGTTCTGATGTGCTTTAGATGGGCTCATTTGAACGTATACTCATTTCAAGCTTCATATTTTTATTCCAACTTAATATAAAGGAGTAGATTCACTTACTCTCAGTTCTAAATAAGCTTTATTTTGCAGTGTCGAAGCCTTGATGTAGCCTCTCAGTTCATTCCAAAAGCTGTTTTGGCTCCTCTCCCTTTAAGACAACTGTCTTCTGATTGGTTGTCCCTAT
This sequence comes from Oreochromis niloticus, assembly GCF_001858045.2. Taxonomy (NCBI): domain Eukaryota; kingdom Metazoa; phylum Chordata; class Actinopteri; order Cichliformes; family Cichlidae; genus Oreochromis; species Oreochromis niloticus. The sequence goes on from NC_031986.2 coordinate 12,021,510, forward strand.
CAAACAGAAGGTTTGATGAATAGGTAGGCGTGGCTTCTGTGCTCACAGAAGCATCATATGGAGTTATGAAAACGGCCTTGAACGCAGTGCTCAGAGCTGTCTGAAACCTGAGCTTTTGGCTCAGGGGGATTACGTGTGCACAGACTGACCTCATTACTTTAAACTTTGTTCGTGTTAAAAAAAGACATCCACCATTATAACTGTAGAGATACAAGATAGGATAAAAAAAAAAAGTAAAAATTAAAATAAAAGCTCAGTAGGTCCAGCTGAAGGAATTTTCTCCTCCATAAAACACTGTGCAGGTGTTTTTTCCAAGGATTACCTCTGGCAGTGACTTCTGAATCCAAATATGGATTTGTGCTTACAAGCATCTCATGCAGTTTATTAACACTTCATATCATTAATGGTGTCACCCAGCATGGACACGGTCACTTTACCTTTTCACTGTTAATGCTTTACAAAGTATAGTGTAGAAGGAGGCTTTAACATTCAGACAATTTGGCTGCTAGCATCAGTTCTAGATAAATCTCTTGTGAGCCAGTGGCCGAGGACATGGGGGAAAGGAGGAGCAGAAGTGTTTTGTGAAGAGGAGAAGAAAGAGAGGATGAAATGAGTGAAGGATGGAGCGGATGGAGGGAGGAATGATGGTGGGAGTTAGGGTTAATGCCCTTTTACATTCCCAGATGAGGATTAGCAGTCACAAGTTCTGTGGCTGTTCCTGACCTGGCCTGGATTTTGAAGGCCACTGCTGTCTCCTGGATCCTTTAATATGCTCACAGACTCCGTCGTGGACAACCTCTCTAACATACCCGACATACGCAGCAACAAGTATATTTATGTGTTGTTTTCCTGGCATTTTATCTTAAAATCCATCAGTTGATGGCTATATTTGTGAACCTGTGACTGAATGAGCAAATGCTGAAAGTCCTTTTAAGGTGCTTGGCATTATGTACAATGTCAGCTTAGTGCGCAGTGTGGCTGCAAGAGATTGCTAGTAGCATTGTTGGTAGCATGATTGACATTCTGGCAGTAGTAGGGCAAAACACAGCGTGGCACCTACTTTGATGCACATAAACTAGAATTGCAGGTTTCATACAGTCTTGAGCTGTCAAGATGAGAGTAACTAATGTAACCCAGGGCACGTGAACTAACTACTATGCTCCATACCAGCTTTGTATTTTGTTGGTCGTTACTAGAGAAGCCTTGCATGATTCACCTTGTCCTGCATCATAACTCCTGCTCATTTTGGTCAGAGAATATTTAGCTCCCTTCTGCCTTCCTTTGAATCAACTTTTTTCTCTTCCTCATAGACTGAATGTTTGAACAGCAGGTTGCTCACATTGCCCTGTTTTTAGTGGTTAAAAACATAAAAGGTTTGATTCTAAAGCTTCCCGAAATAAAGACGTTTTTAGATTTTTCTCTGGGCAGGCCGGTTTTGTCACATTGTTGCAATTGGCCTTGAAAAATCTGAGTTAATCCTGAATGCTCAGGTATTTATTTGTTTTATTTTCTTTCAAGACAGGATGACAGTTCAAATTAACAAATAGCTGATCCGAGGCACTTTGTATTTTTAGCTAAAGACACTATAGTATAAGAATGAGGACCGCAACAATCAGAAGATCCGAGTGAGAAGCACTAGGTGATGGTAGGGAGGGAGAACTCGCTTTTAAAAGGACAAGGCCTCCGGCAGAAGCAAGCTCAGGGAGGGGCTGGTATCTGCCACAGTCAGTTGGTTGGACAAAGCAATGCAACAGTGGCATGTAAATGCAACAGCAGTGAAAAGTTTTGAGTGGGGAAGGAATATTCAGTGCATCATGGGAGCTCCCCCAGCAGAGAGAGACTATAGCAGCACAAGTAAGGAATGGTTCGAGTTCGTGTTGTCCAGCCCCAACTATAAGATCAATCAAAAAGTAACTGGCTATTTCATAATATGACGGAGATGTCATGTTACGGTGCAGCTTGGACTCCCCTACTTTTGAATCTTAAGATTTTTTAAACTGTTATTAAATTACAGAAACTACTGACTTGACTATATATACCTACCTTAGTGGTTTTTGCGACTGCACTTGGGTGACACATTCAAAGTTTTAGCAGTTTTCTGGACTGACTGATCTTCAGTTCTTAGAGTAATGATGGACTGTTGTTTCTCTTTATTTAGGGCTGTCAGATGTGTACCGACCTGACTTCTAGACATGTATATGGTCAACGGTAGAAGAAGACTACTAAAACCCTGTGATACACAGATTGTTACTTCCCTATCAGCAGCATTTTTGTTATCTTTTCATATCAAATAGATGGAGCGAGAACAATGTTACACAGTGAGTCAACACAGTGTCATCAGCCCATCTAAAGATCTGTTTGTGACTTGTAGGTGCAGTACAGGGTGATGACAGTTTCCGCAGACACACGGCTGCAGTTCGCAGGAATACATTTATTTGTGATGTTTCAGTGCTAGCCCTTCATGTGGCAAATTATTTGCATTGTACCTCTCCTACGCACCAGCCTTGAAAAATGTTTTTGCTTGGCTGGGATGCACGACTTGGAGCTGGAATCACAATCGGTGCAGCCTCTGAATGCTTCTTGGAATATTTATATTGGAAAAATGATTGAAAATAGTGGTTCATTCATATTTAATCAAATATAAATATTTAATAAAAGTGAGCACAGTATATTGTTTGCCCACAAGAGGGCACTTACAACTTTATAGTCATCTCTGTAATGCACTACATTAAAAGTGGAATTTTTGTCAGTAAGCAGCACTGTAAACTGACGTTTGTGGGAATTGGTGGGAAGCACCAAGTTTGGCAGTTTTACAAGTCTGGTAAAAATGGATTGTAGCTTTTATAATTACAGGCTATTATATTGTAGCTTGAATTGATTCATCAATCAATAAACAATACATTTAACACTGAGTGCTGTGTTTCACAGGTCCCAAAGGCGTGTGCACACGTGTCCACCCATCCATCATGCCGCTGTTTGGTAAATCACACAAGAGTCCCGCCGACATTGTCAAGACGTTGAAGGAAAACCTGGCCATCCTGGTCAAACAGGACAAGAAGACAGACAAGGTAGGAGAGTCTACTTGATTGTGTCTGTGTGCGTCTGTGTGTGTGTGAATGGGTGTCCAGAGGCCCAAGGGTGGGAGCGTGAAACAGCCTGCGCCTGTCATCTTCTGACGCTTCACTGTCAAGACTCTCTCACACAAGCATACAGGGGTTCAAAGAATCAGTCACAAGCCACATTCAAGCTCACACCCTCTTCTACTAATGATAGTTTCTACATGTTATTCCTCTAAATGATGCCTTCTTTGCCTCCATCCTTCCTCACCTGTAGTTCTCTTTCAAACATTCGTTTCGGTGTCTCACTATGGGGAACGCTCTCTCAGCGTTGTCCTCAGAAGCCTCTATATCATTACTCCAGCCAGTATTGGCTGGCAGTCGTGACGCCTGCGTCAGGGAGGGGCCACCCTCCTCCCTATAAAAGGTTGTGACGCAGCGTCACCCGTCATTCAATTTCCTCTTCTCGCTTCTTAGAAACCTCATCTCTCCTGACTGTGAACGTGAGTGCTAGCTTAACTGTCCACGCGAGCAAGCTAACACCTTGGTCACCGGGCGCTGCACGGTTCGCGTTTCGAGTCGCCTGCTCTTCACCACGGAGCCAGGTCGGAGAGTGTGTTAGCTGCCACCACGCACCTAACACAACAGCTAGCTGACCAAGCTAACTGTTCTTGCTACACACGGTCACCAAGCCAAGTAGCACAAGCGCTAGCCACCACACTAGCTAGGTCATACGAGCTCACCATAGCTACTCGACCGAGAAGAAAATAAAAATCAGCATTAGCCGTCCAGCCATTCTAGGCTAGCTACACCAAGCTTCCTTAACATGGCAGACTGCAAACCGCTGCCCAAACTTTGCCCCTGCGGTTGCAAAATCTCAGGCTCAGATACGCATGATGCGTGTGTGATGTGCCTCGGGCTGCAACACGCCCAGGCGGCTATTTCCACACCGGGTATATGCGAACACTGCGCTCGCTTCACCCTAAAAAGCCTTCGCCGAAGGCTAGCCCGCCAGGCTAGCCTGTCAAAGAAGGACCCAATGCTGTCTCCAATCGACCCACCGATGGAGCACACTGAGTCTGCAATACCAGGCACCGGCTGGGGCGACGAGATGGATATCGTCCTCCCGCTGGTGGATGATGCCGAGGTCAGCTGCGAAGCTATGTTGTCTGATTCCCTCGAGGCTAATGACGAGCTACTCAGCGAATCCTCTGAGGGAGCGTCGGAACATCTCGTCTCGGACGAGGATGACGACGTTTTCTTTGCCCCCTCTGGTCGGAATTCTGCGACACAAGGGGCCGATTGTGACAACCCCGGCACACAGTCCCGCGGCATGGAGCTATTCGACGTTGCAAAACGGGCGGCTGACAAGCTAGCAATCCCATGGCCCGCGGTGACAACGGAGACCTCCACCTCACGATACGAGGGTAAAAGGCTCCCCAAAGCAAAGCGCACTACTAAGCAGGTACTGCCGCTTTTCCCCGAATGCGTGGACGAGGTCACACGCTGCTGGGCAAAGCCATTTTCGTCACCCAACCCCGTGCAGGGAGCGGCGGCGTTTGACTGCGCTGGAATGAAGGAGAAGGGCATCTACCAAATTCCTACAGTGGAAAATCTGGTGGCTTCCCATCTCCACCCGAACCAGAAACTCTCCATGTCATCTGGTCCGTCCCTGCCCTCCAAGGCCGAACGCCTGCAGTCCTCCCTGGCTGACAAGGCGTATAAATCGGTTGCCACCACCGCGAGGGCATTGAACGCCTCATCGCTCCTGCTAGCTTACTCGGCGGAGCTCCAGGACCAGGCTGCCGCGAACCCGGATGCTAGTGAGCTATGGGATGAGCTGGGCGTCGTTACGGACCAGTGTCTCCACCTCACTAGAGCGGCAGTACAAGCGGCGGGCAGGGCTCTCAGCATCATCGTCCTACAGGAGAGGGCCAGATGGCTGAACCTGTCGGGGCTTTCGGACAGAGAGAAACGTGACATTCTGGATGAAAGCATCGACCCCGCTGGCCTTTTCGGGACCGCTGTTGCCACCATGCAAAGACGGTGCGAGGAGAAAAAGAAAGAGGGAGAGGCCCTGCAGCTGTGTCTCCCTAGGAAGGCCCAGGCTGCGCCCCCGCCTCCACCCGGTCGCCGCACGTTCGCTCAGGTCACCAGCCGTCCAGCCGGCGTGCCGACGTTTAAAATCCCTCGCCGCCCAGCCCCGCAGGTCGCGGCCCAGGGTCCCCTAGGATCGCAAAACCCTAAGACCCACTGGCCCAGGAAGCATGTCCCGCCTGCTGCCGCTCAGGGTGCCCCACCACCAGCGAAGCAGTCCGACCGCAAGAAGAAGCGGACTGCCTAACATCCCCCACGGGGAGATCGGAGCCGGACCAGCCCGAGCTCCAAGTTCACTCCAGGGCTCAGTTCCGGAGCCCGTTCGGAGAAGTGTGTTCTGCCTCCTCCTTTCAGCGCCTGGGACTCGAGTTGGATCCCACAGAGCGCATTTCAACAAAGAGACGACGAGACACTGTTCAGCGCAGTCAAGCGAGTCACAGTCTCATAAAAACATTCTGTTTATTAAAAACTCACCCGTTGCATCCAGGCATGTTGCCAAGGGCACGGGAAAAATGTGTGGAAAACACAGAAAGTATGTTGAAAAACATAATGCCCCCACGCACCCAGGCACCACCGGGGTTGATTTCCTCAGTGGTGTCCGGACCCATGAGCGCTGGTCAGGCGCGAGCCGCCCGCGCATGCGCAGTCGGATCTGGCCCGAAGGACCAGTTTCCGCCACAAGAGGGAGCCAGAGCTCCGTCTACTGTGGAGTGCCTGTCATTGGGACCGCTGTCGGCGAGAATAGAGCGATGGCGAGCTCTCGCTGCACCAGAATGGGTTGTGAGGACATTAGAACGAGGCTATCGTTTGCAATTCGCAAACACCCCTCCCAGATTTCACAGAGTGATTTTCTCTCTTGCAAAGGGCGAATCAGCCAGGATCCTGCAAGAAGAAATAACTACTTTGCTGTCAAAGGGAGCAGTACGAGAAATACCCCAGGAGCAGAGCCAGTGCGGCTTTTACTCAAAGTATTTTCTCGTGCCCAAGAAAGGAGGGGGACTGCGTCCGATACTGGACCTACGGGCTCTGAATCAGCATCTGAGGTCATACAAATTCAGGATGCTGACGCCCACCACTCTGCTGCATGTAGTGCGCCCAGGCGATTGGTTTACATCAATAGACCTGAAGGACGCATATTTTCACATTCCTATTTACCCGCCTCACAGGAAATTCCTGCGCTTTGCGTTTCAGGGCAGAATGTACGAGTACCAGGTCCTGCCGTTTGGTCTCTCACTGAGCCCTCGGGTATTTGTGAAATGCACAGAGGCAGCCATAGCCCCACTGAAGAGGCGGGGCATCCGCATAGCATCATACATAGACGATTGGCTGCTGCTATCAGAGTCAGAAATAATGGGAAGAGAGCACACCAGGTTGACAGTGGATCATCTGATGGCTCTGGGTTTCACCATAAACTACGAAAAGAGTGTCCTGCAGCCAGCTCAGGCCATCTCTTTCATAGGAATAGCCCTCAACTCCCAAACGTACAGAGCGTGTCTCTCTGTGGACAGAGCACAGAAAATGCTATCACATGCCGGCATTTTTCAGTTGGGAAGATATCTCCCATTCAGGAAATGCCTGCAGATGCTGGGATTGATGGCATCCTCACTGGCGGTCATTCCACTGGGCAGACTGCATATGAGGGAATTTCAGCGATGGGTCGCATCACTGAGACTGAATCAAAAGCGCCATACCCACCGCCATATCAGAGTGACAGCAGACTGTGCTGCAGCACTCCGCTGTTGGAGAAATCCCACATTTCTCACTCAGGGGGTGTCACTGGGGGCTGTCACAGCCAGAAAGGTGGTAACCACGGACGCGAGTCTCACGGGCTGGGGCGCCACTCACGAGGGCAGAGCAGTGAGCGGCAGCTGGGACTCACAACAGAGGGGTGCTCACATAAATTGGCTAGAATTGCTAGCAGCATTTCTAGCACTGAGACACTTCCTTCCCCTGTTGAGGAACCACCATGTTCTGATCAGAACAGACAACACCACTGTTGTGGCGTACATCAACAGACAGGGCGGGTTACGTTCCCGTCCGTTGCACATGCTGGCTCGCAGACTGATCATGTGGAGCAGCATCAATCTGTTGTCACTGAGAGCTACTCACATTCCAGGAGCTCTGAACTTGGGAGCGGACTTAATGTCCAGGGGAAACCCGCAATACGGGGACTGGACCCTGCACCCACATGTGGTGACCGAAATCTGGACCCGCTTTGGCCAGCCACAGGTCGATCTGTTTGCCTCGAGGGAGAACGCTCAGTGTCCACTGTATTTCTCCCTGAGGGACCAGGAAGCTCCGCTGGGGGTAGACGCATTAGCTCACAACTGGCCACATGCTCTGCTTTATGCGTTCCCTCCGCTGGCCTTAATTTCTCCCACTCTAACCAGAGTGAGAGAAAAAGGGCTAACAGTGATATTGATCGCCCCAAGGTGGACGAGGTCCCATTGGTTGGCGGAAATTATGCCCCTCTTGTGGGACGAACCGTGGCCTCTCCCTCTCCGACGAGACCTAGTCTCCCAAGCCAGGGGGGAGATTTTTCACCCTCATCCCGAGCGCCTCGCCCTGTGGGCTTGGCCCGTGAGAGGCTGAATCTGAGTACGGCAGGACTCCCCCAGGGAGTTATAGCCACTATTCAGAATGCTAGAGCCCCTCCACAAGATCATTGTATGAGAACAAGTGGAGGGTATTTGAGGAGTGGTGTGGAAAGTCTCACACTCTCTCCTTTCAATGCTCTGTGACAACAATTCTCTCCTTTCTCCAAGAACTGTTAGATAAAGGAAAGGCCTTTTCCACAATTAAAGTATATCTAGCAGCTATTTCAGCTTGCCATGTGGGCTTCGTGGATGGCCCAGTGAGCCACCACCCACTGGTCTGCCGTTTCATGAAAGGGGCACGACGGCTCCACCCAGTGTCTAAACCTCTCGTTCCCACGTGGGATTTATCTCTGGTGTTGGAGGCAGTTTCACAGCCACCATTTGAACCACTAAGCCAGGTGGAAGTAAAAATCCTGTCTTTGAAGACTGCATTGCTCCTGGCCCTCGCGTCTGCGAAGCGTGTCAGTGATATTCATGCGCTGTCAGTACACAAAGAGTGCATCCGGTTCACGCGGGATAACTCTAGAGTCACACTCAGGCCAAATCCGGCCTTTGTGCCCAAAAATCCTTATCTCCAATGCACCCCATTGGAGCTGGACGCTTTTTGCCCTCCTCCTTTCTCCTCCCCTGGACAGGAGCGCCTACATGCTCTCTGTCCAGTTAGGGCTTTGTGTATCTATATGGAGAGAACAAAGGCTTTCAGGAGGTCGGATCAGCTGTTTGTTTCCTGGGCTAAACCACAGCTTGGCAAGCCCATTAGCAAACAACGCATTTCCCACTGGATTGTTGAGGCAATCCAATTGGCTTATTCAAGCACGGGCCTGTCCCCCCCAGGGAGACTCCGTGCTCATTCTACCAGAGGGATGGCAACCTCTTGGGCCCTTTTTAGGGGTGTCTCTGTAGAGGAGATATGTGCAGCGGCGAGCTGGGCTTCACCTTCGACCTTTGCAAGGTTTTACAGGTTGGATGTCACTGCACCATCTCTAGCCCACACTGTGTTGAGTGTGGGTCCCCACGAGACCTCCTAAGTTGGCAGTCAGTCGTTCAGATGGGCTTATCTGGCAATACGGGAGTCTGCATATCCCCATAGTGAGACACCGAAACGAATGTTTGAAAGAGAACTTGAGGTTACTTTATTCCGTAACCCCCGTTCTCTGATAACATGAGTGAGGTGTCTCACCAGATCACCCTCCTTGCACGAAGCGAGGAAGAGGTGAGCTTATCTTGAATGACGGGTGACGCTGCGTCACAACCTTTTATAGGGAGGAGGGTGGCCCCTCCCTGACGCAGGCGTCACGACTGCCAGCCAATACTGGCTGGAGTAATGATATAGAGGCTTCTGAGGACAACGCTGAGAGAGCGTTCCCCATAGTGAGACACCTCACTCATGTTATCAGAGAACGGGGGTTACGGAATAAAGTAACCTCAAGTTTTCTGTTCTACAGGCCTCTGAGGAGGTGTCTAAGTGTTTGGTGTCCATGAAGGAGATCCTGTATGGAAGCAATGACAAGGAGCCCCACACCGAGACTGTGGCCCAGTTGGCCCAGGAGCTGTACAACAGCGGCCTGCTGATCGCGCTGGTAGAAAACCTGCAGGTCATAGACTTTGAGGTAAGCAGAAGAAAGTATCACAGATGTGCTGCAGAAGCACACTTGTGATAAAGCTGACACAGAAACGCGATAGAAAACTTAACAGCTCTTCTAGACTTTTTAAGAAACGCTGCATATTGTGGCTGTAGTTTTGCAAGATGTAGTGAAAATAATGAGATTTGATGGTGTATTTAAAAACCTTGTACAGTTTTCTTACCATTACAGGCCTCCTCTGACTCCAACTCATAAATTTAAGTTACTTTAGGTTGTAGTACTGCTTTTAAAACAACTTTTTTTCCTACTGTACACAATGAATTAATTTTTAACATGCTAAATGTTACAGATGCTGTTATGTGGTTAGCTCAGTTTTACGTGCATGTTTCCAGGGGAAGAAGGACGTGTGTCAGATCTTCAACAACATCCTCAGGAGGCAGATTGGGACGAGGAGCCCCACTGTTGAATATTTCGGCTCCCACCAGGAGGTCCTCTTCATACTGCTGAAAGGGTGAGATAAACACACAGTGCACATGCTGTCCTCAGCCTAATGGCATCTTAACACAATATCTATGGCTTCTATAACGAGGAGGGGGTGATGCGTTACTCTCTCTCTCTTGCTGTGTTTGAAGATATGAGATGCCCCAGGTGGCGCTAAATTGTGGGATCATGCTGAGGGAGTGCATCCGCCACGAGCCACTTGCCAAGATAGTTCTCCATTCGGAGCATTTCCACAATTTTTTCAACTACGTGGAGATGTCCACCTTCGACATTGCTTCTGATGCATTCGCCACCTTTAAGGTAACTGTCTTTCTTCTTCTTTTGGCTGTCAGGTCAGATGCTAGACTAGGGCCAGACCGGACTTTGACAACAGTGTTTGGATTTGGATCTAGTAAGCCAACATCCCACGTGAATATCATTTTAATTTCTTTGATATTTTTGTTCCCCACATAGGCCTAGAAAAGGTTGTTGAGGAAAATTCTTAACATACGCTGATTTTTGCAGACATGTGACCGTTGACCATGTGACGCTAACTTGTCAGCTATTTTGAAGTGTGATAATCGTTATTAAAACTGGAAAGTAAACACCTCCAGGAACCTCTGGCAACCATTTGGGGAATACATTTTTTTTCCCGAGCAACTGATGGTTGTATTGCATCCAATACGGGAGACAAATGTTGGGCAGTGTGCGATTGTACAGTGTATGCATACATGTATGTTTGTAAAAAGTGTTCGGTAACATTTGAATCCGTCAGCTTAGATGCATTTTTCTGTCTTTGTCCACAGGACCTCCTGACGAGACACAAAGTGCTTGTGGCCGAATTCCTCGAGCAGAACTATGAAGCTGTGAGTGCTTCGACTTACAAACACATTTGCACATCTGCAGCTCCCGAGAAGAGATTAGTCTGGGATGGTTGTTAGCCACCACACACATTAATGCACATTAGCCTTGCTATTTTGAACCAGCATTAGCAATCGTTAACCCAAACCACACACAGAGGTCAGTCACTGAGCTCTGTTTGCAAACACTGTCCACTGCTCTGAATGACTCTGTATGAGGAAACCTTACACGGATGCACAGCGAGATCAGGTATCAGTCACCGCAGTGCTCACTGGCCCAGTCACATCACACACAGGCATTCAAGGAGCCTTGTGAGAGAGTATTCAATGAGCTGGCAGTGAAGGCAGATTAAAAAAAAACAAACTCTTAAATTTATAGGAAAACTGCACAGCCTCTCTTAATGTCATAACGTCTTTTGATACAAAGCTCCGCTCTGTGTCCTCAACGTTTCTAGGCAGAGGGGCCCCTCTCATGAGCAGGGTCCCCCCAGGGCTCTCAGCCTGTAGAAACCCACACAAAACCATCTTTTCACCCGGCATGTGTGCCGACGGCCTGTCAGGAGATGTCACTGCTGGCTCAGTAGAGTCAGTGATCAGGCTAAGCTACAAAAAACCCAGAATCTATCATACTGATTAGCTTTTAGTGGTAAATCTATGACGGCACACAGAATTTCTTGTTCTGTGACATAAGCTTGGTGATATACTCGTCAAAGTCTTATAATGCTGTTTGTACTGGCACTTTAAGTTTTAAAGTAAACATCACCTGTTCATACTTCAATTAAATCCCACAGTTCAAAGCCAAATATTGTAAAACAAACCCAGCAACTGATAATTGATCCACGTGACTGCGAGAAGAGGGAAAGCTGTAATAACAATGTGTTGATTTACTCAAGTCAAGTGTCTAGGGTTAGGATGAATTAGTTTCTTCTAATTCATCCAATTCCTTTTGGTTACATATGTTACATTTTTGCAGGTTTTGTCCTTTTGGATGCAGTGCAGTATTTTCATTTGCTTTAACTGATCTCATTAGATGCCTTCTGAGCTAAAGAAAATATACTAACAAGCCAAATTACCCATGTGCAAACACAGAGTTAAGCAACTTCTCCATCATATATGCATTTGTCTCAACCTAAAACACACAGGCAGATATTTCTGTCTTTAAAATAACTACATTCAGAGAAGTCTTGATACTTGTCTCCAAGTTTTCCCAAGCTACAGAGTGTGCATAGACAATTAACATATTCATCTGAACTACACAAGTCATTTTCCTGTTGGAACTCTTAGGCTACATCCATAGTAGCCCGGATAGATTTGAAAATGGCGTTTTCGTCTAAAAAAGGTTCCGCATCTACACTAGCGTTTTCAGTCGTTTTCACAGAGTTGCACGTCCACATTGAAACGGCCGAAAACGCTTACGTTCCAGTACTGCGCATGCGTGAAACGCAAGAAGATTCGACCTGCCTCATTTCTGTCTGACGCCTATTAGTCATATGACTGCATCATATGACTAATAGGCGTCATCCTTTTAGAAAGTCTGATTTTTGCCGTCCACACTGCAACGCGAAAGCACCGTTCTTACCATTAAATATTTCAGATTTCCTTTTTTCCTACCTCATGATATCAGATATGTCTCCATAAATTATAAAGTCCTGTATAATCTAATATTTGATTCAAAAGCACCTTCATCATATTGATTACTTAAACATCACCAGGAAGTATGTGTTTGACCCTCTGCAGCCATACATTCAAAAGCCAAGTGATAGCACTGTCTTGATCTAGGTTCAGATGTTTTTAACAGCCATCTGGTGCTAATTTATGCGAACAATCAGGTTTCCTCTTTTAGATTTTTATTTATTGATCGATTTTTATTTACCTTTGCAAAGGGGTCAAATAACCATACAGACAGCATGCGAGGAAAAAGCAATTGTAAGTCTAGAATATTTATAGAGACTAGTTATCATTCGCCATGCTCCCAGAATACATTCGGAACATTGTGTGCAAAAGATAACTCGTCCATCAACATGTGGTATATCGGAAAGATTACGCAGAATCAGAGGAAGGGAATGTGGAGCTTTTCATTTAGTAAGGTCAGCTTGACACTGAAGTAGCAGAATGTAAAAAGTAAAAAACCCAACACCTATTAATATTATTATTATTAAGTCCACAGAGAGCACAACAACCATTTTCCATCACACCAGCAGCTCCTTTAGAATCTCCAGCTAACCCAACAAGTGTGTCTTTGGACAGGTTCACACCTACAACCTTCTTGGTTCACTGTGCTGCCAAACTGTTTTGGCAATTTTGAATAATTGTTGCAACTAAATGACTGCACTGCGTGGCTTTTCAGGTTGGTAAGCACTCTCTCTAGTTTGCCTAAGCACTTTGCCACTTTTAAAACTAGAAGCTGCATCCACAGACACTTTCATTAATGGTCACACACACAGGCAATGGATACATGGATATCAGGGTTTACTTGGGTTCAGTGTCTCGCTAAAGGAAACTTAGAAGTGAAATAGCTGGGGATCGACGAACGGCCTTTGGAAGAGTAGCCACTATAAACAAGAGTTTTTGTTGGGTCATGGATGACGACTCTGCCATAGTCGGCCTCATCACAGGTGAGGTCGACTCAGAGTACAGACAGTGGACTCTGGACTTCGTGGACTGGTGCCAGCAGAACCACCTGCTGATCAACGCCGGGAAAACCAAGGAGTTGGTGGTGGACTTCCGGAGATACAGACCCACTACACTGACACCGGTGAACATCCAGGGAGTGGACACTGAGATAGTGGACTCTTATAGGTACCTGGGTGTTCACCTGAATAATAAACTGGACTGGAGCCACAACACTGATGCTCTTTACAGGAAGGGTCAGAGTAGACTCTACCTGCTGAGGCTGCTGAGGTCATTTGGAGTCCAAGGAGCACTTTTAAAGACCTTCTATGACTCTGTGGTGGCATCCGTCATTTTTTACATTGTTGAACAGATTTGAACCCAGGTCTTTGCTTTAGCCTTATGACCCCATATGCTAAACCTAGTTAGCTAAACCAGCACTCTGCACTAATGTTTTCAAATGAGCCAGGTTAAACTTACGAAGCAAATGGAAAGGTGTCCTAAACACAGGAGAGTGGGCATGTTAAACCAATGATCATCCCCAACCGGTCATGGCAGATGGCCGCCCCTCCCTGAGCCTGGTTCTGTTGGAGGTTTCTTCCTGTTTAAAGGGAAGTGCTTGCTCATGTGGGGTCTCTCTCTATTATTGTAGCGTCTTTACCTTACATTATAAAGTGCCTTGAGGCGACTGCTGTTGTAATTTGGCGCTATATAAACTTTGCATTCATATTTGGGGCGATCGTGGCTCAAGAGTTGGGAGTTCGCCTTGTAATCGGAAGGTTGCCGGTTCGAGCCCCGGCTCGGACAGTCTCGGTCGTTGTGTCCTTGGGCAAGACACTTCACCCGTTGCCTACTGGTGGTGGTCAGAGGGCCCGGTGGCGCCAGTGTCCGGCAGCCTCGCCTCTGTCAGTGCGCCCAGGGTGGCTGTGGCTACAATGTAGCTTGCCATCACTAGTGTGTGAATGTGTGTGTGGATGACTGGATATGTAAAGCGCTTTGGGGTCCTTAGGGACTAGTAAAGCGCTATATAAATACAGGCCATTTACCATTTACCATATTTCCATTTGGAGGAAAAGCCCTCTATTTACAACATCTATCAAATATTGTTTGGAAAAAATATTGTCCATATACATATTTCCCAAAAGTTTGAAATTTGATCCCAGATTGTTGCTGCATTTTGTTTTTTCACTGCAGGTGTTTGCAGACTATGAGAAGCTGCTGCACTCTGAGAACTACGTCACCAAGCGGCAGTCTCTAAAGGTTTGTCTCCGACCCGTATTGATTTAAATTCCTACTGAGACTTGATGGTTTTTTTTGGGGGGGGGGGGGGGGGGGGAAGGTCTGCACAGCTGGCTTCTCTAATAATAATTTGTCACTTTGTTTCAAAATGATCCCCACTCCAGCTTCTGGGAGAGCTGTTATTGGACAGACATAACTTCACGGTCATGACACGGTACATCAGCAGGACAGAGAACCTGAAGCTGATGATGAATCTGCTCCGAGACAAGAGTGCCAACATCCAGTTTGAGGCCTTCCACGTCTTCAAGGTAAAACAAACAAACAAACAAACAAACAAACAAACAAACAACAGCAGATGCATTTAATGAGAAATTTGGAAAGAGAAAGCATATTTCTCCCATATTGGCTTCTCTTGTTGGTTTCCTGTTAAATTCAGAATTGGATTTAAAATCTTTCTCACATAAAATCTTGAATAATAAGGCTCATATTAAAGACCTCATAGTACCATATTTGCCTAATAGAGAACTTTGCTTTCATATCGATGTTTTACTTGTGATTCCTACGATGTTTAAAAGCAGAGCCTTCAGCTTTTAGGGTCCTTTTCTGTAGAGCTAGCTCCCAGTTTGTTTTCGGGAGACAGACGGCCTCTCTGCTTTTAAGATTAGGCTTAAAACTTTCTTTTTTGACAAATCTTGTTGTTAGAGCTGGATCAGTTGATCCTGAATCCTCCCTTTGCTATGCTACAATAGGCCTAGACTGCTGGGAGCTTCCCATGATCCACTGAGCATTTCTTATTCACTCACCTTGTTTCACTTTCTTTATACACCACTAATATATTTAGTCTTTAGTAATTAAACTCTCTCTGTTCTCACCGGACATGGAAGATGGCCGCGCCTCCCTGAGCCTGGTTCTGCTGAAGGTTTCTTCCTGTTAAAAGGGAGTTCTTCCTTTCCACTGTCGCCAAGTGCTTGCTCATAAGGGGGTCGTCGGATTGTTGGAGTTTCTTTCTAATATTGTAGGGTCTTTACCTTACAATAAAAAGCACATTGAGGCGACCGGTGTTGTGAATCTGTGCTGTATAAATAAAACAAAATTGAATTGAAATGATGTAACTGTAAGTGAATTTTCCTCCTCTCTTGTCCTTTTTTGTTTCCCCAAGGTGTTCGTAGCAAACCCCAACAAGACGCAGCCCATCATCGACATCCTGCTCAAGAACCAGACCAAACTCATCGACTTCTTGAGCAACTTCCAGAAGGACCGCACGGACGACGAGCAGTTCAACGACGAGAAGACCTACCTAATCAAACAGATCAGGGATCTGAAGAAACCGGCTTCCTAGAGAAGCATCCCTGCCTGCCCTCTGCTTCAACTTTTTATTAATAGGAAGACATAGAAAAAAAACACATTAACAATAATGGTTACTCTATTTGAAAAAAAAAAAAATCTTTGAGACGTCATTTGTCTTTTTTTTTTTTTTTCCTCTTTGTCAGTTCATTAAAAACTTGTGCAAGAGTAGTTCTTAATCACTGATCTTTTTTTGTAATTTTTTTTTTTTAATCTCATCTGTAGCATGTAGTGCCACAACTCATGGTGTTAGAGGCAGCTGATTTGCTGGGGGTGAACCAGGGGTTAAAAAAAAAAAAAAAGCTTCAGCCAAAATCCTCCAGGTGGATGAGCATTTTCTTTAATCTTATTAGCCTCTGCTTGCAAAGGAATTTGCAAATTTTTAAAAGTAGTGGCTGCAAATCAGAAAAATGAAGAACTTTTTTTCTTGGGAGATGTGTGGTGAGGATGTTGGTCTGTCTGGTTAGGACCAGGTGAAGTATATTTTATAGCGTGAATATCTTAATGCATTCTTAGTCATCAGTAAAAGCAATTTTTTTTAGCCAAATGGCAATGGTAAAGCTCAGTAGCCCACAACAGTGTATTGGGGTATTGTAGCTTAAAAAATTAAAGATAATCATTAAGGGAGGAGGCGGTAAGAGTGAAAAAAAAAAAAAGCTTTGTATTTCAAAAATTATAGTAGCAGACTGGGTAGGAAAAACTCATGAAGTTACTAATTTACAAGTCTGAAATTTAAGGGGAAAAACTAAAGTAATCTGATATAATTAAGAACATTAAACGTGATTTTATTGAGTCGTGAATTTACGAGCATATTCGGTCACATTTGAGATTAGTGAATTCTAAATTTCTATAATCTTTTTTTTATTATAATGGCCCTTTGTGCGAGCTAAAAATCAGTGATTGTTTTTTCACTTTAAAGCTGAGGGGGGGAAAAAGAAGAAAAAAAAAAAAAAGGATTGGATTGCATACAATCCAAAAGGCCAACGTCGCTTCAGCGTGTCACACCAACATGGTACAAGTCTCGTCGCCGGTCTAAAGGCCGAGCCCACCCGTGCGGTTCTAAATTACTCACAGGTCTTGAAAACAAACTGATTTCAAACAAAAATTTTAAAAACAAGAAAAAAGAAAATGAAGGAAAAACAACAATTTTGATCACTGGTTCTCTTTGCTGGTGGCTAATAGCACTTTGTATGATTTAAAATAATAATAATAATGGTGATTCAATTTGTTTGAAGCTGATCGCTGTTTTAACACTGCTTAATGTTGTTTTTTTTAATATATAGTGTCATTTCTCATCATGTACAGTTTCTGGTTTGAGTGCCATTGTGAGGGAGAACATGAGGAGGAGGCACTTTGCTGTGTTGACGCTGTAGAGCTGTAAAGATGGCTGTTTTTTTGTTTCACTCCCTGTTCTGTCTGTACTGTAACGGATGTTTGACTCTGGTTTGGATCTGACGTTGTAATCAGAGAGGACGAGAAGATTCAGAGGTGCCTTTTTTTGTTTGTTTTGGTGTGTTTTCCTTTCTCTGTACTCGTTTTCTTTCCTGTATTTGCAGTATCTTTTTAGGGGGAGCTTAATTGTTATGTTGATGAAAATATGCTCTGATAGAACATATTTGTTGTGATTAAGCAGTGAACCTCTTAACTCACTACATCAGAGTTCCTTTTGTCGTTTGACACCTTTTAAACTATTTTTTTTGCTCATCACTTGCCATTGCCATAGTAAACTCGCCGGTAAACAGAACGAGGCCAAAGCCGACCAACGGCAGGATTCAGCGGTGAAACATAACTGTGAAAACAAATAAATGAATAAAAATCCACTTTTAGTTTAAAGCAGCTTCGATTTCTTTCTGTAACTTTAAATCAACTATGAACTTGGAAAAAAAATGCAGAGACTAAACTTGAGAACAATGTGAATTTATTTCCCAGTAGATATCTGACAAGCATTCACAGAAATTTTAAAAACAAACTTAAAGTCAAAATGGAGTCATGATAAGTCTCCTAATTAGAGCCCAAACTTTCCTTAAAGGAAGTAAACACGTTAAAAGCTGTTTTGCTTTTCTTTTTTCTAAAAAAAGAAAAGCAAAACAGTTTGTCTTTTTGTTTTTTGGATGACAAAAACCAATACCAGCCATGTTCACATGCCATAGGTTGTGACGGTATATTGTGATATCACACGAGATGCAAATGTAAGCCAACCAGCTTTACATCAGACTTGAGCCAAATAAGCTGGTTTGATGCCCGTTTTACAACTATGAGCAACGTTTTGTCAAGCAGATTTAACCATTCTTCATGACGTCCTCTAAAAGAAGCCACCTTGTTTTTTTTCCCACTTCGATGCTGTTGTACAACATTCACAACAAATAAAAAAGAAAAAGAAAAGATGGGAATGCATGCTTTGTGTGTGTATGACAAAGTGTGTGTCATTTTCCAGGTATTTTTCAGATGGCTCCACAGTTACTGCCTTTTCTGTGATTTGGACTCAAGTTACAAAAACACTTAAACCCCTGTTTACTTTACCTGAACAAAAAAAAAAAAAGAATACAAACAGTGTGTTCATGTAGAAAATTAAAGTTGGTAAAGTCGAGTAAATTCCTTCACGCTCCAAAACCAAACCTTTGACCGTCCTCTCTGCTCTGCAGGATCACTTTTTAAACTATCATTCAAGCATTATCCATATGCTCAACACACTTTAGTGCATTTTGCTTGTGTTTAAAAACAATAACATTCTCACAGTCTGAAACACATTTTTCAAACACTCTCACAGCAGCTGCCTTCAAAATAAAAGCATCAGTAATTCTTTTCAAACCGTTCTGTGCCGTGAGGACAATCCTGAACAACCAGGAGCTACAGATGATGTTAACCTCACACTTTTTCATTATTAAGATTTTTATAATTAGCTTTCCCCCCCTCCATTTGTTTCAAAAACAAACAGATCTGCATATCATAGTTTAAATAACTACTTTAAATAAATTATTTCTTTGTGGTATCCTATAAACGCTTAAAAAAAAATTGTCCATAGTTTCTGTACCCATTTTTTAATCTTTAATCTTCGATGGATCTATTAATCCGCTCTTAGTGGTGTCCCTTTGAGCTCATTGCATTGCACTGATTTCAGTTTGTTTCCAACTCTTCACTCATGTAATGACTGGACTTGGAAAAGATACAAATGGGTAAAATCATATGTGCCACAGATTTGATGCTCAGGAAGGAAACAACATTTAGCTGTATTCATTCCAGCTGTGAACGATCAAATCTGTGGCACGCGATCTTAAAACCTGCCTCTGTGGGGGGTGTTTTTTTGGTACGTGGATTTATCGACGGCTCACAGTAGGTGATTCGCAGGACATGCTGGTGCACAGCTTCTTGTTGCTGGGGCTCTCACTCTCAGTCTGTCTGCTGTGCTTTCCGACACAACCGTCTGCAATAAATGGCACTGTGGTTAAAACGCGAATCAGCAAAGGAAAATTGGCTGATTCATAATTCTGTAATTTATCTGTGGAGATGGTTAAAAAAAACCAAACAAATAAAAAGGCATAGGGCGCCACTTACTGGCAAGATGAAAAGGTGGCGCTGAGGACACTGAAGGGCTTCTTTGCCACTGTGAGGACAGATAAATGTCAGATTCTTTAAGGAAATGTTAGCCTTATCTTCAAGAAGCAAGACATCCAGAAGCTGCTGAGTCAGCTTATTATGCACCAGAATAAATTAACATATATCTCCCTTTTCAACATATTCTCTCATCCAAGTCTACTTTTGCTATGTTTGCTGAGGAAATGACCCCTTTCTGCAGCCTGGACTTTACTGTAGCTGCAGAAGGGAACAAAAACAAAACAAGAAGAACATTGTGGACTCACTATGAACTTGCTGATGTTCTTTAGGGTGCCGAATCGCAGGTAGGAAATATCTCCCTTATCTTTGTCCCGGTCCAGGTCAGAGGTGTATATGTGTGTGATACCGGCTCCTCTGATCAGAGGGATACACTCATCACATGGACACTTGGTTACAAAAAGCATGGTTGGCTCATCCGGTTTGATGTCTCGCGTCCTGAAAGGAGGAGGAACACCTATCAAGCGATGATGAACACCGATTTTCTGCATTCATGTTTCCCCTCCCGCCATTTCTGACAAGTTCTGACCTGAAGGTGAGGGCGTTCTGCTCTGCGTGGATAATGTATCTGTATTTACGTCTCTGGCGGTCCTCCTGTTTGGCGTCCATCTGAGGGTACTCGGCGTACTGCGAACCTGCGGGGTAAGCGTTGTACCCACAGCCCACCAGGTACAAACACCCTGTTCCATTACAGCCAGCCTGAGATGAGGGGACAGATCAAAATACTACATTAACAACATCAGTGTAGGTGTTAAATCTATCGGTAGCACTGCTTTAAATGATGAAATAAAGTGTTCTCTCCTGCGTTCATAATTCCATCTGCATTATACCACGGGCTGAAAAGCAGCCCCAAATCACAACACAGCCTCTACCGTGTTTTACAGATGAGTGTGGACACTCACTGTTGTACCGGTCTCCTGACCTCTTCCACACTGAGCTCTCTCTCTTTTTGTCAAAAAACACTCACTATCTCAAACTGTCCAGAGAGAGCACCCACTACTGAGGAACACGTCAGGATTTATTTGAACATTTTGGGCTCATCATCATGACATTTGTCACAAATTGTTTACTTGAAACAGCCAACTGCATCCACCCACACTGAAAACCTCAATGCGTTAATACAATCATCCATAAATGGATTTATTTAATCCAATTTAATGCAGACAAAAAAAAAACTCCTTCTGTACGAGCCTGATGTTATTAGATTTTGTCGGTTTGTCACCTTGTAATCCGGTGTCAAATCCTACCCGAACTGGCACACAAATACCAACAGTCTACTCTTGTGATGAATTAATGAGTTAAATCAAATCAAAAGGAGAATAGTTGAGCTCACCGACTGTCCTTTGGCCCAGATCACAGTGCCCACACCCACTTTAGGATCCTCTGAAATGACAGTTATGCATGTATAAGAAGCTGGAAACAAATAGCAAACTATTGACAGGGTCATTGTTAGAAATGATCATAACCTTTACGACATCACTCAGGAAAAAGTCCTGCAGCCTAACAGCAGTTGTTATGATGCTTGTTAGGCAATATGCAATAGAATGTAGAAGAATGTAGTGTGTGTTATGAATAACCAAACACACCTGTCCTGTAGGCCAGTAGCCTGGCCTGGATCATGCAGTGACGAGCCACTTCTTGGGGCACATCTTCATGACAAGAAGGCAGTGACACTGACGACTCTTCCCTGGGTCACATAAGGGACACGATCAAATGAGCATCAAGTACAAGCGCGTGGCGATGTCTGTGCTGAAAACAGATAGATTTGAGAGTTTCTAACCTGTAGAAGCCGTAGTGTTGCTGTGGCACCCCGGCAGCCACTGCAGCTAAAACTTCCACAAGCTCCCTCATGTTGTTTCTCAGGCTGGAGAAGTAAGGCTCCATACAGAAATTCTCCAGGCCCATGTGCTTCAAAATCTCCTGATGCTGCTGGGACTTACGAACCAGGAACTGTCTGGAGAAATCCTTCAGGCATCTCATTCGTTCTCTGGAACGACACAGAATATTTCTTTTAAAGGAGCTGAAAATCCAGCTGTGGTCATCCAGCAGTTTCGCAACTTGAGTTTGATTCACTCAATAAATATTTCTCCTTCTCAGTCTGGTTAAATTAAAGATGAAAGAAGTTCTCTAATTATTTCTGCAGAATAATCTTTGCTTTGTGCCTCATCTACAGGTTTTCTTGCCCCTTGATGGCTGAAGTCTGACCAGAGGTTAAACTAGGATGCAACGGAGTTCCAGCATCTTCAAATAATAAGTAAATAATAAAAATATATAGTGGGCGGTTTAATACATAATAACATCAAGCGAGTTCATTCTTAATATCTACCTGCCAAACCCCACACTTAAATTCTGACCATACCTACATCAGGAATTTAAGTGTCATGAAAGCAATAACCGTCCTATGACTGTTGTATTCATAACCACACAGCTGAAATAATTTGGTTCTATTCATTCACTCTCAACGCTCTCATGAATCAGATACAGATGTCAGGTTTCTCTCTGCCACATCATTCTCATATTTAAGTTAATTCTGCAGTCACTACATTTACATAGCAAACAATTGTTATGACTTCTTCTGTTTTGATGCACTTTATTACACTACACTGTAATATAAATAATAATGTGCACATTTATTTTATATTGTTTGACACCGATTTATGAAAACTGGATTTTTTTCGTCCGTTTTCTTGAGTTAACCATCTGGTGCTCTCATCAGCTGAGATTTCTGCTTCAGGTTCAGTTTTTTTTTTTTTTTTTTTTTGGTGCGTGTCAAGAACCACCTTGGGTTTCCCTCTAAAATATACCAGGCAACTGAGTATAACTTATTAGAATGCAAATTCAGCACACAGCTCAAAAGTGCTGCTCCGCAGAAGCAGATACTGTAACTACAGTAAGGTACCTGTTGAAAAGCTCCTCTGTGTTCTGCTTTGGGTCGTCATCAGTGATCCTCTCTGTGAAGTCACAATTTCTGGACGTCTCGGTGACAAACTGTGCCAGGCCGGGTGCCAGCGGCTGCAGCAGCATGCAGATGTGAGGACGGCTGTTGGACTTGAGCTTCTCTACTGCTACTGCATCTAGTAAAGCTTCCTCTGAAATGAAGTGAGCTGGACCGCAGTAGCTGGGATTGTTCATAGAGGGGGACTTCAGAATGCTGATCTCAGGGTCCCCGGGCCAGAAGGAGATCTGACTGACTCCAGCTGGAGGAGGAAAGCAAACAGCATGTATTCATCTTAGTTAACTTTGCCCAGGAATGAGAGAACAGAGCTCCAAAGTTCAGCAAACTGCTGATGTAGCTTAATGCCGATAATGCAGTTTACAACAGTACGGCAACACCTGTGGGACATATTCAGTCATACGCTCACAGTAAATAAATATAACATTATGGTGTCAAAGTCTGTCCTGAGTTTCTAAGTGTGTTCACTTCTCAATGTGTCATTTCTCAAATCTGGAAATCAGCGAGCCACAGTCTGATCATAAAGAGGCTGCTCGCCAAGTCTTATAAAACAGGTCCACTTCAAAGTAAATGAAAGTAAATGAAAGAAGGTGCTGTACCAGAAAGGCTACAGTTATTCTGACTACAGTTAGGGTAGAGCCTCAAAGTGACAGCACTGTGGTGGACTCCAAAACACACAGAGGCTGGAATGTGTAAGGGTGAGACAACAGAAGGGCAGGTACTTTGGTTCATGCAATCAGAATCAGTCATAATCAGTGGTGTGTACATGTCACATTGCATTTTTGATGAATTTGTGTGCCACCTCATAACTATGTTTATAAAGCAGGCCAACTTCCAAGTCAAAGGTCGCACTGGTCTGAGGTAAGTAGTTCTGCCTGATAAAGAACATCTCGTTTTTTGAGAGTGTGACAAAGAAATACATTCACGCTGCGTGTTGTTTTTAGGCTCCCTTAATGCTGTCTACTCATTCCTGCATCATGCCTCCTTCTCCGCTCACCGTTAATGATCATCTTCAGGCAAGTAGCGCAGGGTCTCCTCGAGAAGTATAGTTGACAGTCAGCCAGGCGGGCACCATGTTGGATGATGGCTGCCTGTCCGGCGTGGAGCTCAGCTCCTGAACAGTGAAGTCCCACCACTTTGCTTTCCCGCACCACCACCAGACCCATCCCATGGAGCTGAAGCACAGTACAGCTACAGTTATTAATTTTACACACAGGTGCTAGTAAAGATGGACATGAATCGCTCCACAGAACTTGATGATTTTTTTCCTTAGATTGCATACATCACTGTGTTTTTATATTCAAACTAACCTGATTACCACCATCCTCCTCTGTTTGCTCCTGAGGGAATAACTCCATCCATAAACTCAGCAAGGTGAAGAGGTTTACCTTTGACAACCTGGGGCCATGACCTGAAGCAGAGACAAAGCTGAATTAAGCCATCTTGTCCACAATGCTTCCCTGAAAAGCTGCAGTAACACATGCTTGTATGAGAATATATACCGTGAAGATTACTAATGTTTGCATGGTTTAAAGGCTCCACTGAAGCTAACTTGGCCCGTTAACTGAGACTTAGAAAAATATAACATTTATTTCAGATTCACGCAGGTGAAGACCTATGTCTATTGATCTGAGGATGGGCATTTCGCCATATGAATAGGATAAGATGATCGGCCGAGTCTAAGATAAATATATGCCGCATTGTGTAATGTGTAAATAAAGGCTGTCAGTGCCTCCCTGGTAAACTGTATCTCATGAAGCCGCGGTTTTGTGGCATGACAGAAGGGAAACCTATGAAGCTAAACTACTGGAAGAACTCTTCCTCCAGCTGGCTCACCTTGTATTTTGCTGTCAGTCTGGGTGCTGCTGTCTCTTGTTTCCCGACACGGTTTGGACTGGCCCGGATCGGCTCGGTTCCATATTTGGCTTTCTTCCATTCAATCAATCAGTCAGCTACAGAAAACGATATAATACGTCGACCCGACGTTCAGCAAGAGAAGAGCCGGATGAAGCTTTCTTTTGGTATCCTTTTCACTGTTAAGTTGGATAGTCACACGAATACCATTTTCAACTGACGCTTTCAAAATAAAAGCCTAAAAAGACACCGATTTGGCAAATAAAGTTGCACCAATAAAGAAATTCACGTACAAATCTGAATTTACGCTTCAGAATAATTTATTTTTCTATAACGACTAGTTAAAGTCACGTTGAAATCTGATTAGTAACGGTAACTCTCAGCAACCTGCGACTTTTTAAGTTACAGTGTTACAGTGCTAACATTACTAGCACTAACTCGCGTATTACGGTACAAAGATTTTTAATAAAACACTGTACAGCCGATAAATACTTGGACGAACGTAACTTCGTGTATTTCTACCGCAAGCAGAACCTGCCTCCCTCTTATTTAAAGGAGAAGGAGCCGTACTTCTGTGACTTCGCTATCTTGACAGTTCCGGATTACTTCCGGAAATATTTTCTGACGCTGTCACATGGGCGGGGCCAATTGGTTGGCTCGCAGCACGCAACCAAGTATGAATCATTTCAACTGCTAATCTTAATGCTGGGCATACACTGTGCGATTTTTAGCTCATTTTGAGCCGATTTTTCAGTCGTGCGACCGTTTTGGGGATCGGCCCGAGTTTGGCCTTCATCGTGTAGTATACATGGGGTAATGAGAAGCAATTAACACCTCACGACCAGCTCCCGATCATCAGAAAACCAAACCTGTTTGAAATCCTGTCGGCCGTCGTGAGGGTGTCACCGCAGCCTCTCACACTGCGCACGCGCAAACACAAAGATGAAAGCGAAAAGACCGGGCAGCACGGCAGTGCAGCGTGTGATCTGGACACAAGCGATGGAGGCACAACTTGTAGAACTTTGGCAAGCTCATCTGAGCCTTTTCCATGTGGCCTCACAAAATTATCATGACCACAACAACCGTGAAAATAATTGGATGAACATTGCTGCTCAATCACAGCTGTCTAATCAATGTTTTTCATTAGCAATTTAGCAAAGTTGATGGTGGCGGTGTGCGTGTCTGTGTGAGTGAAAGAGAGGGAGAGAAAGGGAGCGCGAGCAACAGATTTTCCGTTATAACCTTCATGTTATGGACGCACAGTGTGAGCACTCAGGTCGCATCGGAGCATCGTCACCTGCGAACTTCTAACCCCTGCGAGTCAATCGTGCAGTTTGAGCAGAAGCTGAACAACGCGACTGAAAAAAATCGCACAGTGTATGCCCAGTTTAAGAGGTAAAAGACATAAGTCTGTCCGAGCCCATACACTTACATGCAAGCACGTTGCTGCTGTCATACTCCATAGAGAGCAGCGGCGCATACTTGTGACATCACTAACCCTTACCTTACGTGGTCTTAAAGAGACACCACACAATTGTGACTGTTACAAAGTGTTTTTGAACTAAAAATCAAGAATGTGGGATACTGTTTGTCCGTGATTTGGACAGCCCAACGCGTGCTCCCGACGCAGAGGAAACTAATTCTGCTGGGGATACCTACCTTGGCACCACCGTTGTGCAGGTGAAGCCAAAGGCAAGATATGCGTCTTCATATTTTGTAGTGTTTGGCTTGGAAGCATGTTTGGCGATGCTTCATCTTCTGCTTTGCGTTGGTGGGAGCCCCGTCAAAAAACCTGTGCATTATGCCAGCAGTGTCCAAGCATTCTGTTTTTTATTCATACCACTTTTTCAATGTACCACTTTTTATTAAAATGTTCCTTAAGTGATATATTCTTTTTAAAATCTCACATTCCCATCTATATTTTTGATATATAGATGTTATATCATTCTATTTGGATGTACATTTTTCACGTTATCATTTTGCCATAAAACATAATTGTTTGCTTCAAAGAGCCAATAAAGAGCTAGACAATTAAAAAAAAAAAAAATACAAAAATGTACAAGAACAAAAATAGTTATGACAAGTGAACAAATCAGATTTAAGAAATATTTATTTCTTCACAGAAATATATAATCCCCATAGCTAAATTAAAAAAGTAAAATAATACAGTATGTCTCAAGTATGTAACAGCAACAGAATAATAATGCATACCCCAAACACTGCAATGCTGTAAGCTGAATTTAAGCATGGACCTAATGGTTTTATAAACTTCTCCTAAATGATGAAAGTATAACAAAATGTGTGTGTGTGTGTCTGAATACAATATGCAAATCAGTTTTACTCTTCCAGTTTAAATTTCCTCATAAAAAAACAAAGGAACAGCTCATAAAAAAACAAAACAAGCGGAAACTGTAAACCTAGACGTCATTTCCCAAAAACAATGATTTCCACAGAAGCTCTCAAAGCATCCTAAATTACTTTACGGCCTGAACTGAAGCTGTGCTTAATAATAAATAGCAGTTCTGCTTTAGTTGGAGCGAACAGAAACTCCTCCTCAAGCATCTGAGTACATCAAGAAATAGAAACCTATCAAGGAAATAGAAACTGATCTCACATTGGCTTTACTGGGAGACGACATGGTTGACCGCATGTTGTCCTAAAGGCTAGGACGCACAGGGAGTTTTTGGTCATCAGAAGACAAAGTGAAAGAATGAAAAAAAAAAAGTGCTTCAAAGCATTCCTCTTGCTTTAATTTGCAATGTATCCTGTAGCTTTGTTTAGTGCAATTTTTGCTCCATATATAGAAAAACCTACAGAAACTAAGATGAATTCCTCTTAAGTACTTTTGTAGATTTATTTTGAATTTGCCCGAACACAGAAACCAACCTGTAATGATGAAAATGCTAATAATGCGGAAACCTGAGCAAGCTTCCACAGTACAACATGCCTTAGATACAACGCATTGTACTGGCAATGGAAGAAAAAAGGAGCTATTATCGTAATTTTACCAAAGATGGTTATTTTTCTTAACAGAAAAGTGCAACTTTCTCAGTCTATATATTCCATAGATTTTTAAATAAGCTTAAAAAAACAACCTCTTAGTATTACGGAATATAAAGAAATGACTGTAGTGCTGCAGAGGAAATGTCAGGCAGAATGAACACACCTAAAGAAGAGACAGATTTTAGTATAACAACAGTTTTGAACTTCCCCAAATGTACAAAGAACCAGTTAAGAGAACAATTACCAAGCAAGCAACTCATAACAAACCACAGTAGGCTCTGCATCAGCTGTGTATGTCATGTATATGTATGAGTTTGTCTTTATCAATCAGTTGCTTTGAGTTAAATACTCCATCAGGTAATGCCAAACTTACAATGCGCCCTCTGGTGGACAAACTATGCAATGTCAGCAATCATAACATGGTAGAATGGTGTTTCTCCCATCTCCTCGTTACTTTCTTTAGTTTTCCTGTATGAACGCAAATACTAACAGACTGACAATTAGGCAATGCAATCAATTCACCAATAAACTGGGCTCTACTGCCAAGTGTGTGAAACATGTTTTCAGTACAGTACAGTGTTCATCTCTTTAGATTTCTTCAGTAGTTTATTCCTTCCAGATCTTTGGTCCCTCATGTGAACTTTTCCAGAAAGTAAATGAACAAAGCAAACACTGCTGAGAAAAAAAAATTCAAGTATACATAACATATGTAAAGAACTGCCATAGAAAAGGCGCCATGGGTCTGGCCAAAGTGCTCATTTCAGATCCACAGATAACGCAGCTTAAAAATCCAGTTTAAGCATCTTGTGAATAACGTTGTTTAAGTGCTTCTTTAAAGTCTATATAAATAAGTGTTTCAAGAAAGGGCCTCCTCTTTTGTCGTGGATGGGATCAACAGGAATGTGAAAACTGAAATAGTAATTGTGGTGTTGCATTCTGCTGCTGCACATGCAGCACGACCAAATCCACTTGGTCATTAGTTGTTGTTTTTTTTCTCTTTCTTTTTTAGGTTGCAGGAGCCTAAAAGTACCACTCAGTTCTTGAAGGCTCCACAGCGGCTAGCTTTGCTGATAAACTCCTTCAGCATTGCTCCGTCTACCTGCCAGAAGGCTTCGGTCTGAGTTACCCGAGTCAGGTGGTTTATACAAAACCTGAAACAAAACTCTTCCAGGTCCTGGAAAAGCAAACAATAGAAAAATAATAAGGAGATTAGATTGCAAAAGAAAGAACAAACATTCCGATGCTTATTTTACAGGGTGTTAAACCTTGTAATCGGGCAGACTGCCATCACTCTCAGACAGACTGGTTAAAGCTTGCAAATAACTGCTGTCTAATATTTAAACACAGACTGATTGTCAACATGTTGCAATCACTGTGTGAGTGCGCTGATCAGTGTAATAGAAGACCCGACTCGACTGCTTGTATTCTTCTACACAGCAAGGTTGCTGAGCGGCTGCTGTTAAATTGCTGCCCTGCAGCAACAACGTCACGATTTCTGGAGGAATTTCTGTTCAGGTGTTTGAGGTTCTGACTCGGAATGTGTGCAGTTAATATAAATTCCTGTTTATATATGTGTGTACGTCCTTCATTTTGTCCTTCAGTTTATTACAGTTAATCACTATATTATCACAAACAGATTGCATGTAATTGCAGCCTTGACCCAAGCTCAAACTGATAGTTGTAAACTGTGGTATTGTAGTTGTATTGCTGTCTTCATGTACCCAAGTCATTTTTGAAGATGGACACTGACTGTGAGTTGTCACAGACCTGATCTGTGTCTTCAAAGCAATTATTTTAAAGGCAACAAGATCAGAAGCTCATAGTACACAAACATTTTGGTCGTCTGGTCTTCCCTAGAGGGACTGGTGCCTTAATAATATGGTGGTTTCTCAGATGATGTAACCATTCTTTGTAAAAAGTAATTTCCGGCTGCATTTAAAAAAAAAAAAAGTAAATTTATCTACCACCTCAGCTTATCCACCTGACAAACCTGTTTATAACTGTACCTCTGCGTCGTATCGTATGGCGGCAGACAGCAGGGTGAAGGCGTTTTCCACAGTGATTCCTCTCTTGATGATCTGCTGACACAGGCGTTTCAGGCGGTTTTCACAATAAGAGGTGGCCAGGTCCAACAGGCCTGCAGCACAACACACAAACACACACACAGTGTCAAAAAACCCATCCTTCTACACACTAAGAACATATTTAACAGTTGCATTCATACTAACCAATGGCATCCTCAGGCGAAAGGTCAACAGTGTCTGTGTAAAGAAACTGCAGGAAGGACCTGTAGACGGGATACGAGAACTGGCCAATCTCTATCACTTCCTGCTGATCCTCCGTCCACTGGGAGCGAAACATTGAACGGAAATGCTCGCACCTAGCCACGATAAAAATACTTTATTTACAATGTATACAAATGGTCAAATAGTCAAAACCTGACATGTTAAGGGCTGCCAACAAAAATCACAGGCTGCCTTAACTGCACGGAAACAAAGCACAGCTACCAAATGCATCAAGGCTATATTTCACTTATAGCTATGTGGATAATAAACACACCTGATCTTCAGCACAGCTTTGTGAACGTGGATGTATTTGCCATCAACACTGAACTTGAGGTCAGCCGTTTCTGGACTGTCGAACTCTTTCCTCAGAGCCTCTGCAACCGTCAGGAAGTCATCTTGCTCTAGAAGAAAAAAAAAGTAGTAACAGTTCTAGTACTTAGACAGCTTTCATTTTTGTTTCTTTTACACAAATAATCCACAATTTGTTGTCTCTTCTCTCACCCATAGACATGAGGCGCCACATAACGGATGGCGTAGCGAAGCAGGCAAAGACGTCGTCTGTGTTGGTGAGGTGCGTGAGGTGTGGCAGGACAATGGATTGGCCTCGGCACTGACCCCACATAAAAACCTGGAGGAGGAGTGAAATGATAATGGTCCTGGATTTTTTGGGTGTTTTTTAGAATAAAGAATTCCAGAAACCAAAGAAATACAAGACTGTGCATCACTTTGAATGATGAGTGCTATACCTGCCCACTTTGGGTCTTGGCTGCCGACGTGTGTGTCGAATGGCATGCTGCCACCTCGACGACCCTGCCAAATGAGAGACGTGTTAACACAGAGAAGCTTTTCCTTCTTAATTATTGTACTGAAACATGTCAAAAGTGTGAAAGCTGTTTTGCTGTGGCATGATTTGCCCCACAATATCTACAATTAGGGAAAGAGCATTGTTTTGTTTACCGCAGACGACTACTTAAGACCAGGAGCGGAGGCAGAGGTACAGAGGAAGGAAATGAGGACAGGAAACTAAATCTTAACAGGAAACGTCCGACACCCTTCCCTCTCCCCTTCCTACCTCTCTTTGTCAGCCATGATGTGCACAGGGCTGAGGTGGTTGCTCTTGGTGCCAGTTCCCAGTTGACCATAGGTATTTGCTCCCCAGGCATACAGCAGCCCTTTATCGGTTAGGGCCAGGCAGTGTCCATAGCCCGATACAATCTGGAAGGTAGGGATGGATTTAAATGCGGCTGATAAAAAAAAAAAATTACCCAATCAGAGGTAAGCACAAATCATGAGTCATCCTCAAGGCAATTATTGATATTAAAAACTCATTCATGTGGTTGTTGGTTGTCTCACCTGTTGAATGCACATCCCTTGGAGTGCAGCGACACGGCAAGGTGTTAGCTGATTTCCATTGTTGCCAATTCCCAGCTGCCCGTTTCCATTGTAGCCCCAGCCGTAAACCTAAAGAGAAATAAAAGTCACCCTGTTTACTACAACAAGTTCAGATTTCTCAATGAGATCACTAAGATTTTATTTAACATCACCTCTCCATTGTCAACAAGAGCCATAGAGGAGGTTTGCCCGCATGTGATGCCCGATGCATTCTTGCCCTGCAGGCATCCAGTGACCTTCCTGGGGTAGGGTTGGTTGGCTGTGGAGCCTGAACCAATCTGGCCACAGTTATTATATCCCCATGCGAAGACCTAGAGAGGGTTGACGATGTTGTAGTGTGAGAAAAAACACCTTTTCTCAGAATGATGTTATTGATGCTGTACTCTGAGTTTTTCTGTTTGAGTAACATCTCAAACAGAAAAACTTGAATGTACATGAACAAACTGGGAAAAGGATGCTTACGATAATACTTATCGTACACTTAGTAACATATTAAATGGCAACAGCCTTTCCAGCTTACCACACAAACAACCCCATTAGCTTTAATGCCGCTGGGTTAAAGACAAGCTTCTTAGTGTGACACTAGGAGGCCTCAAGGTGGCAGGTCAAGGTATATGTGGGTGACCCCCTTAGGGCTAAACTTTTTATTTAGAGTGGTACATAAAAATAAGAATATTCTAATTTCAGTCATATTTGATCATATTTTATTAATTTAATTAAATTATGTGTGCCACATATCCCTTTTCATTACCTACTATTGCCATCCCTGCTCTTTTCTTTTGTTGTTTAAGACTGAATGGAAACTGTTTACCATCCAAACATGAATTCAACTCTATTTATATAGCACCAAATCCCAACAGCAGTAACTTCAATATGCTTTATATTGTAAGGTTAGGAGTGTACAATAATAGAGAGAAAACCTAATCCCTCAGTTGACCCCCACTAGCAGGCACTTGGTGACAGAGGGAAGGAAAAACTTCCTTTTAACAGGAAGAAACCTCCAGCAGAACAAGGTTCAGGGAGAGGCATCTGCCAGGACCAGCTGGGGGTGAGGGGAAAAGAAGAGAACGGAGGGAGACAGGAAAAGACACGCTAAACACATTTAACGGTGATTAAAACAAAATAAAAAAGGACTTGCCTCTCCATCCAGAGTGAGAGCCATAGAGTGATGTGAGCCACACGACACCTCTTTCACTTTTTTGTTCTGCAGGTTAGCGGTGATCAACACCGGGGAGAGTCCCGGGTTGGTCGACCCATTCCCCAGCTGACTGTAACCATTGTGCCCCCATGCAAACAGCTGTCCATCTGCAACACATAAAAACAAATGTAAGCTGTCAATGCTATACAGATGTATGAATCAGGATTTTTTTTCAAGTATTTTTATTCATCTTTAGGTATGAAAAAAAATTTTTTGAACTTAATTTTTTTTAAACATGTACTTTTCAAAGGGTTGATATGTATACATTGTATGTACATCAGTTGATGTGCATACAACTGATGTGTATGGACTGACACATCAGTGTCCAATGTAGTGGTTTATGTGCAAGTATACCATCAACACTGACACAAATACAAGAAAACACCCTTTGAATAGCTGTCCACTGTAGTGACCACTATGTGTGAAAGGGTTAAGCTCATATTAGTGACATTTCCTCTGTTCAATAGAAAAAGTCAACCTTTCTGTAGAAATTGACCAATGTTAAACATGACTATACAGTGAAATGTTTATGCAGCAGGATGAAAACTGATGCCAGCAAGATATATTTGCATTACACTCTGAGCGCTCTGTTATATAAGAAACGTGAAGAGATAAAAAAATAAATAAATAAATAAATTAAAAAAAAAAAAAAAAAAAAAAAAAAAAAAAATTATATATATATATATATATATATATATATGTAAAAAAAAAACAGCCTACCGTCAGTAGCCAATAGGACATGAGGTCCACTGCCATAGCTCAGACTGGCTACCTTCTTCCCTCGCAGGAAGTCCAGTTTCTTCGGCATAACAGTGCTCAGACCGTCTCCTGTACCAAGGCAGCTGCTGCAGTTTAACCCAAACACAAACACCTGCAAACAGTAACACACATTTCAAAATACACAGAGACACAACTTAAGTGCAGATATACATTTAAAGCTGTGTTGTAGGTTATCAACAAACACAAAGCAAAGAGATGCTCAATGTGTGACTTATGTGTTTTGATTGAGATCAGCTGTGCTCTGGTATGGTGGCATTCAAACAGGAAAGTGAAAACAATGCAGGATTTCCTGCAGCATATTTTTTCTTTCCACACAAAACACACTCTTATGAAATAAACCTTCACGTAAAAAGAGCACTGGAGGCATTTCACACAGCAAACCCCATCGGCTTCATACGTTTTCCTGTTGTTTAAACTGTCACGTAACTACAGAGCAAACGATACACTTCATGTAAAGTCAGAATTAGATTCAGGCACAAACATAAGGAAGACGAAACAAGTACAATGATTCGAGTGCTACTTAAAGAGCTCATATCATAAACAGAAACTATCAAATGCGCACTCCCCACCTCATTTCCATGCGTGATATAGATTGCTTCATTGGCAGTGGTGCCAAAGACACAGGCCTGTCGCACTGTAGCTAGTTCTTGAGCACTCAGCAGGTAGAACAGGGACCATTTACTGACATCCATCACCGCTCCTGCAAAACTCAGTCTTCCTAGCTGGGAAGGAGGGGGAGTCAGGGATGATCGGGGAGAGGAGGAGGGCACAGGAGGGGGATGACGAGGGGAAGGGAGGACTCGAGGAGGAGGCGATGGTGGTGGTGGCGTGGAGCCAGAAGAACCATCCCTGCTGACGCTTTAGACAAGATAAGAAATATATTAAAGATAAATAGACAAAGTTTGCTTTTTAAACAGTTACATTACTATAAAGAAGGGTAACATGTATTCTTCTTCTCTTGAAATGCTGTGACAGGAGACTAAAGAAATGAGAGGCAAGGATTTGGCAAGTTCAGAACTACATAAAATAACACCCGTATATCTTGGGAAATACATCTCAATCTCATGTAAATGAGGCATAGCGTGAGGCCAAAGCAACAACACATAATGTTAGTGCTAAGCTCCCGAGAAAAGCCAGCGAGGTGATATTGGATATAGCTGATAAGAAGGGGAAGTTTTAAACTGCTACATTTTTTCTCCACCTTAGTCAGCATAATAATAACAACAACAACAATAATTATTATTATAACAATAATGATAATAATAACAATAATAAAATAAAAAAAAAGAACAAAACAAGCATGCTCTAATTTACTGCTCCCCTTTTTTTCAACCCTACGTAGAAAAACTTTTAATTTCACTCCTTAAAGGCACGACAGCAGCAAAGCTAACTGCGAATAAAAGCTTGTGATGAACGGAGAAGCTAGTAGCTTAGTTAAGCGCTTTCTTGTGCTCTTCCTACCTAAAGCATCGCTCCATAACAACGAGTCGACTGAGAAAAGACAAACAGACAGCGACAGCGTTACGGCAACAACTTTAAGAATAAAAACGACTACTTCTACAACGTCTAAACTCGTGTTAATAAATACATTTACCTGAAAAAAAAAATCGCTCGTCCGGTGTTTACATTAGCACAGCTGTCAAGCTGCGTCGAGAGTGGTCGGTTTTTCTTCTTTGCGCATGATACACGCAGTTGCTTAAGCAGGCGCGTAGGAGCACCACTGCCCCATCCGGTCCTCAGTTAAATAACACCTAGATGTAGATGTGCACTCACCAGCCACAGCCGAACCAAAGCCGCAATTCTCCTGTAATAAAATCGATCTTCAACGAATTTAATTTTTTTCAGTGTTATTATATTTATCTACAAATACTTAAAGGTAGGTATACTAGAGCAAGTCAAGTTTTTGCAGGTGACAAAGAAATAATTATACCTTAAGCAGTAATTAATTTTAGGTCGTATGAGTAGTTTTAAGCATCACTCAACTTACAGGAAAGACGAAATAATTATATTCAAAGTATATTTAACTAGTGCCTAAATTCTGGGTATTTTGCAGGAAAGGAGACATAAATTATACTGTAAGTAATTTTAAGTGCCGCATAAGTAATTTTAAGTATGTTTGTAATTTGTGGGAAAACAAACAATATAAGTACACTGTACTTTTTGGGGGGCAGGCTGTATTATGGAGTGGCTTTACTTGGTCTAACTCAGGTACTTCCAACTTCTGTACGCTCTTTTAAAAGTTATGTTTGAGCTGTGATTGTGCAAGAAAAAAGTTAGACTAGGCTCCATCATTATGAGGTCACATAGCCCTACAAATGTTGATAGTACTTATTTTTTCTTGTTACTTGGTAAGGGAGAACAGTCCTTGTCACAGTTATATTGTTTAAAAACAAGACAGTTGAATAATCAGCATAACTCAAATGAAGTTTTCAAAAAATAAAGCAGTGACAAGGCAAGATTAATCCATTCCCAAATTTTCTACAAAATTACTATGAAAAGTGGAAGTACCTAAAATTACTAATCTAACTACTTAAATATACTTACAGTATAATTATTTCTTTGCTTCCTGGGTCATGATACATGACCCTTTTATTCTAGTGTACTTACCATGAAGTCTTTGTTGACAAATATAATTACTTTGTAATTTCAAATAAAATAACTGAAATTCCTTTGAATTACTGAGGAATTATGCAATAGTTGTGGGCCGTATTATTACGTTACCCAGATGGGCAACAGCTCTCATGGTTCTGTAATGGTCTGAGGTCCGAAACATACCTTTTACAGTCCACACTGTGTGGTACTCCTGTCAGCTAAGAACAGGAAGCTGGAGCTGCAATTCACACAGGCTCACCAAAACTGGACAAGTGGAAAAATGTTGCCTCGTCTGATGAGTCTTCATCTCTTGACAATAAAGCTGACTTTGACTTAACTGATACTCACAAGTTAAGATTTCTTATTTAAATCCCCATATGTGGGGAAAAAACTGCATATAAATAAAACATTATTATTCCATTTCTGTCGAAAAAAACAAACAACCAGAAAACGTATCCTGTCTCAACCACCTTGTAGTTCCTATTTATGAACAGTAGGTGGAGTACTGGCACACACTGTAGCGTTGGGCTCTTTAGGTTTAATGCGCTGCAACAAGCGGGATGCTTTCCAAGTGAACAGCAGAACATCGAGGCTTTAATAGGGGGTCAGTTCAGTCTGACTGAGTATAAAAACGCATTTGTGGTTTGAAAACAACAGACTAAACTAAAATAATATTCACTGAATGATTTTGAAATTTAGATTTTCAGTGCAATGGCTCCAGTGGACCACCAACAGGTAGCTGGCCAGAAGGAATATAATTTACTTTTCTTTTTCTTTTTTTTAAATACTACAAAAAGGGGGAACAAATGAGTTTTATATCAAAAGGGAATGTGAAGCCTTACAGATGATATTGTCCAATTAGGGTTCCCCTTTTCATACAGTTGTGGTCTATTTGGTTACTTAGTGGTTGGTTATATGATGTTCCCTGGATGGATGCAGGGCATGTTGTATTTTTCTCTCTGAGCTAACAGATCAATACATCAGCAGGCTCAGTGCTAACCCAATTCTCAATAGCATGGTGTCCATGACACGCTCCAGGGGCAGTCTAAAAAAAATCCACCATTCAAAGGAAGT
Source organism: Oreochromis niloticus (assembly GCF_001858045.2). Taxonomy (NCBI): domain Eukaryota; kingdom Metazoa; phylum Chordata; class Actinopteri; order Cichliformes; family Cichlidae; genus Oreochromis; species Oreochromis niloticus. The sequence continues at coordinate 12,058,116 of NC_031986.2, forward strand.
GTCACTTTTTCTATAATAATAGCTCTTTGCTTTAGCCAACATATGATGTATTTCACTACTTGTGTACTTCTGCTGCTCTTATCTGCCACCTACAGCTGCAGAAACCTTCTTTCATAAATATACCCCAACATTGTCTGTGTTGATTATCAGTCATCCAGGTCATGGAAAGTCCATTTGGGCTTTCATCAAATAGGCAAAGATACACAATAAAGAAGGGAGAAACAGAAGGACAAGTGGAACAACATTGTTGTCCCAGCAGGTTTATCATAGAAACTCAGGAGAATCTTCTCCAAGCATGACTTCCCAGAGCACTTCAGACCCAGCCAGCCACTTAGACAAAAACTGGTTCATCCCAAAGACAAAGCAAACAATGTTGTGTATCTGTACAGTGCAGCAAGGACTGCTCAGAACTCTACACTGGATAAACCAAACAGCCACTCCATAAACACATGGCACAACATAGAACAGCCACCTCGACAGGACGCAGCTGTACGTCTGCATCTAAAGGCCAAAGGTCACTCTTTTGAGGATGCCAGAGGAGTGAAAGTAGCCATGTATGTCCACTGTGAACAACCATTTTTGAACAGAGGGGGTGGATTACAACACCAATTGTCAGCCACCTACAATTTAGTTTTGAGATCCCTTCACAGGTGCCTTAACGTCCACTCATATCTTGCGTCAGGTGATCTCATCAGGTCACATAATAGGTTGAGGCAAGGTCTCACAATGGTTTCATCCAAACCCACATCCCTTTTCACACCTTGGTTCATGTAATGAGGCACATGATCAATAGTGGGTCAACAACCCTCTTAAGATACAGCTCCCATTAAGGCCTAAATACCTGGGACTCTCCACCATTTGGTCTTAGAACTGAAGAAGCTTCTCGGATGAGAGGTTGAAATGTCTTCAAGAAACTTAAATTCCAGTCACTTAGAATACCCCAACATTATTAATGTTTCCCTAATTAAGCATAGTAATATACCTGATGCATACAGCATAAAAACCTATAAATTTCACTCAAATATAAAAGGAAAAAAGTCTTTTCAGAGGCATTACTGCAGTGTCATTGCTGTCAGATGGAAGTGAGTAAAGATCTACAGTAAAGTCGGAATCTTGAGTGTCAGCTTCTTTCTGATGAAAACGATCTCTTTCACTGTTGTAATTAAGTCACTTGTCTTCTGGTTCCTTTTCTTATTGTGAATCCTCACCGGCTGTGCGCGTGCCACTCTCTACATGTCTGTCTTTTGCTTTCGTACTTCCTCTTTTTGGCCCTTTTACTCCTCCTAACTCTACTCTCACTCTCTTTCTCTTCTTCCTTCCCCACTCCTTTTACTTTCCCTTCTCCATTGTTCTTGCTGTTCTGCATTCATTGCATCCTGTGTGCGGATTTGTTAAATCCAAACACACACACACACACACACACACACACTTGCATGCTCTGTAGCTGTTGTCACTTTTAGCTGAAGCAGCTCTCTGTGCGCAGGGATGATAGTTTGCCCTTTGATGACAGCAATCCCATGCTACTGCACTGAAGCTCTCAAAACAAAATACGGTGGAAACAGAGTGTGAAAATAAAATTTGCCAGGTCTCAGTCATGCTTCAGTAATAAGTATGTCTGTGTATCTTAAGTATGTGCAGCCATATAGCTACAAGTCTAGAGACAAACAAGCAGGAGACAGGGCTGTTTGTGAGGACCATTATACTGGACTAATTTGCCAATACTGCATTGCAGTAGAGAATGAGATTTGTTCCAGAAACTTCAGTGTTTGGATGTAATTGCTTATCTGTGCCAGCACAGAATTTCCCTCTTCTCAGCATGTGCCTGACAATTAAAATAAAAATGCAGATGTCTTCTTGCTCAAACGTACACCAAGCTGTTGACTGTTATAGTGCAGTGAAAGGACTAACGTAGTAATAGCTTAAATCCAGCACAGCATTAATTCAAGCAAGTACCAAAGTCAATGCTGGGCAGCCCTGACAGATAGGGTGATCTCAGTGCCAGCCAACATCAGTTGATGGTGCAACTGCACAATGCTGGACTTTGCAGAGTATTGTCTGGGATTCTTATTTCATATTTTCTCTTTTGTTTTCTATTTGTTCCTTAGTTCTTGTATTTGTATTTGTATTTTTAATTCTGGTTAGTTCCCTCATTGGTTCCCTTTACCTCCCTCCCACTGTCTCATGCATCTGTTAGCCCCTGATTTCGTATGGAGTCTCGTCTCCGTTATGTTTCTTGTTTTACTTTGAGAGTTGTTCTAGTATTACTTCCCCCCTTCCTTTGTGACTGTGATTGTCCCCCCAGTCCGTCTCCACCTGTGATTGTTTTATCTGTGCTCCGCTCCTGGTTGTTTCTTGTTGAGCAATCAAATCTAGTCTTTTGTCATCATTTTCTCGATTTGTCCGTTGTTGCTGCCCTGTTCTAGTTAACTTTTTCACAGTGAGTGCAATATTCTGCCTCCAGTCTCCTATCATGACACACATTCAGTGTGAAAATTTCATATAGGGCATGGTGTTCAAAGTGTTTTATACTACCCACAGTTCTTGGGTATCTACAAGCTGCTTTGCAACCCACCTTACACCAACCAAGCTTCTCCCGTTCTGCTTGGGGAACTGTGTGGAAGCCATGCTACTGCTGGCTGAAGAAAGAAGAGGAGGAGAAGTGGCTGGAGTTTGGAGGCAATGAGTTGAAGCCAGGCAGGAGTACATGCAGAGGACTGGTGGGACAGAGGAGAATGCTGGGGTTAGGGTGGTTAGGTGGAGGAAGATGATCCATTGTGGTGACTCCAGTCACCATGAAAATGAGACTGTAATGGACCAGTAGTATTTTTCTGATGACATGTAGATGTGCAAGGTAGATAATGATCATGTGCAGCTGAGGCAACATGTCCCACTGCAGTACTTTTAATAAAGTCTACATTTGCAAACTTTCAATATAAAATAGAAAGAGCAAACGTATAGTTATAGTTATTATATTCTTTTGATTATATGTTATGATGAAACAGGTTCTTGTTAACCACAGTTGTAAAGCAATTCACAGAAAAATGAGAAAAATCCAAAATCAGAACACAAAAATACTTATTCTTATAATACATAATTAGATTTTTTATTATTAATAATGGGTATTTTAATGTACATTAAGTTGGAGAAAATTGTCAGTCATCCAACCTTTGATCAAGTATAAACACCTCTGTAAGTTCTGTAACTGAGAAACATCTTGGGGCTTAAAAGACATACATAACTAATAAGAAATATCCTTAAAAGTGCTTAAAATTCAAAATGTGCTGAAGAAAGAGTAAAGGCCCCAAAACAGAACCTTGCAGAGCACCCATACTTAGAAGCAGCCACAGAAAACAATGGAGAAATATTTATTCTCAATTTACCAAGGATTTTTGCTTTGTTTTGTTTTGTTGTTGTTTTTCTACAAAGAAAGCAAAAACGTTTTCAGTCATTTGAAAAAAAAAAAAAAGCTGGGACAGTAGCTGGAGCAGGAGTAACAGTATCATCAATAGTGTTCGATAATACTTGTATGCTGTAATAATAATGCTGTAATAACCAATCTGGACAGCTTAATGGTGTAGGATTAAAAAGTCAGTGAACTCCTTTAAGAACAAGCTATTGGTCCAAGTGGACGATATCTATTATTAATAAAAACTGCCCAAGTTGAGTTGGGGATGTAAAAAAATCAGGGTTTGATCCATGAGGCTCACAGATTCAACTCACTGAGGGGAAAGAAGGCAAAACAAGCAGAGAGTCTGGATGAACACTCTTGGGATAGCATAGCTTCATAAATCCAAGCTCCAGGCAGGGACACTGAAGAAAAAAATCCATTCCAGGGAAATCATCTGAGCATTGCTAATCATAAACACGCTTCCACGCTTCCAGAACAGTCCGAGCTTCACCTGGACGTCCGCTCTTTTTTCCCTCACCTCCTGTGCAGTCTGTCTGAAGCCATGTGGGGTCAGCTGAGACCACCACCCGGCAGCAGAAGATGTGAATGACTGACCTATGGGGATAGGGTATCTCCATTCATCATAGAGGATCCAATAGATAAAACCCTTCCAATGAGAATGTTTTAAAGAGATTTAAAAGACACTGATGTGGACTGATCTCAGACTATCTCCAATGATCAACTGTGGATGTCCCAAAACAAATCTGGATAGTATCGGTTACCAAAACAACAGACCACAATCTATAGTAAGGTTTTAAAGGGCAAAGACTGCAATATTTGACAACTTTAGACTGTTCAGTACATTTGAAGCAGTGGTGCAGGCGGGTCAGCAATGGAGGATTTATTCTACTAATGACTTCATACATATGCTAGACCTCATATCTTCACCTACACTGCTTCTATTTCTTTTTTAAAGTATGACTTCTTCTTAAGTTACCAGGCTAACACCTTCTTTCCTGTCAGCTCCCAAAGGCGGATTTAATTTGCATCACAAACATCAAAAGCATTGCATAAAAGTTCCCCACCCCTCAGTAAAAGTGCTGTTTAAGGCTTTTAAATGGACCCATTCAAAGGCAAATGAGCCACAAAGCTATCCAGAGAATGGATGGTGTGTTTTAAAAGCCTTCTAAGAACACTCCAAACACTAATGTGTGCACCGACTCTTATAGTTTGTTTGTTTGTTTTTTTCATTTTAAATGATTTCTCTCAGCAAAATGTAGACATAGTGAGTGTTTTATGAATTACATGGACATTTTAGTCACTGACACAACAGGATAACGAAGCGTTATAACGATCAGTTTCCCTGGCCTGTGTGAGTTTGACAGGCGAATGCGGATTCAGCACTCTGGACAGCGCCAGCTCTCTCTCTCTCTCTCTCTCTCTCTCTGAATACAAAATCACTGCACCATTTTCAGCCGGTATTCTACAAGTCCACATATCTGGAGGTTCTGGAGAAAGCTGAACGAGCGAACCACACAAGAGCAATCGTGGTCTAAGTTTCCTATAGACTGCAGGTTATATTTGAGCTAAACGCCGGCCCACTGTTTTTTAAACGACTCAATCAACAGGTGTGTGCATCTGGCAGCAGGGAAGGCGATATTAAACAGTCGGATATGTGAGTTTAGAGCAGCCGCTACTGGGTACAAATAAACAGCAGACAGACAAAGGCAGGCGGTGGTTTCCACCAATCAGTGACCTCATGTCACTCCTGCCTCCAAAATGTTGTTGATTGCGGTTCTGTGTTTGAGGCAATCGGAGACTGACGGTGTGGAAACCACGTGTCTACACTTACTGGATGCTGCTTCTGCCAGCACGCCCGCATCAAACTGCACGAGGAAACCGGAGGTGACTTCTCCCTTCAGAACAAAAGTCGAGGGAAAAACACCAAAATACTTTAATTATAAAGAAGATTGATTTGTTATTTCTTAGTTATTTTATTTGTGTTTTCTGGGAATTGTACTGTAGCTTATATTACTTTGTTTAAGGTTAATTTTACTAAAACAATTTTTTTTTACTTTATAAATATTTAAAAATGTTTAAACAAATTTCCTGTTTTATTTATTTCTTCTTTTCTGATAGTATCTATTTCATTTCTATGAAGGCATATTAATGCCATATTAAGAAAATTTTTTTTACAGTTGTTGTTTCAAGACAAACTGCCACGGTTGCTGTAGCCTCTGTATTAGTGAAATCCTACTTCAGAATCGACAGTTACCTCACATGAACTCAAAATTGGTGAAAGGGGGAGAGAAATACAAATCGATTATTCTGGCTTTTATTTTGAAATTACCAAGCGGAAAAGATGTTTTGCTTAATTGGGTTCGGCTTTGCAACTGATTTGACATCGTTAGTCAGTGCACCTCCTCGCGCCCCGCCGGCCGCTGGTTGCCTCGAGCGCAGCTGTGGAAGACTTTGAAGCGCCGAAAGAAGCGCGTGAGGACCAGGAGCCAGACTCGGGTCTTCTTCTTCGTTTACTTTCAGGAGTCACACACACGGCAAGCAGAACCACAGTCCAGCAGCTCCTGTTTATCAGCAAGGTGAAGAGTAGGAGGAGGTGGAGGAGAGAGGAGAGGATAGGAAGGGGAGACAGACAGCAGCAGTGTCTTGGCGCATTGGAGCTTATGGATTATTGAGAAGTGAAGGCCAAAACGTGGATCAAATATTTATGAGGACTTTTTAAAAAAGAAGGAAAAAGACAGAGCGGGGTAGCGCAGAGATTCCCCGCAGTGATTCACCTGCCCGTTCCAGCGCCGTGTGTGCGCTCTCACTTGACCAGAGAAGCTGCTGGGTAAAAAAAAAAAGAAAAAAAAAAAAAAGGACCGTGCATCTAGCGCGTGCGTGCGTGTTTGCGAGTGTGCAGCGTGCTGGTGTGCGCGTTTGGAAAGGAGCCCCCCTGCTGCAGTAGCCTACTCGCTCGCCGCGCGGGTACAGGGATGCCACCGACTTGCTGACGGACCCCCGGTATCCGCACCCCTTCCCTCCTCCCGGACGGACGGACGCACCGACCCCTGCCATCCCCACTAATATGCAATGGTTTTTTGTGCAGAAGCCGACAGCTGCCGCGTACCGCCGACTTCACGCTAGCGCCGCCGCATGCCTGTCCGTCGCTGCCGCTCCTCTCCCCGCGCCGCGCGGCAGACGACGCCATTTGAAGAGGAGCGCTCGGGGCTTTCCACGCCGCGGCGGCCGGGCAGCAGCAGCGACCGCTCCTCGGCTGAGGACCGCCGGCAGCTGGGGCAGCCGGAGGCGGGGACCGAGGAGACAAGCGCCGCCGCGGTTGCTCTCTTCCTGCCGCACGGGGACGACGTCGACGCGGAATACGTGCGTTTGGTGGTTTCCGAGCTCGTGGGGGAACCGGGCGAGAAAGCGGGCGAAGAGCCGGGCTTCCTGCTCTTATTCTTGTCTATGGTGCAGGTCGGGGCGGCCAAGCACCGCCGAACTGAGCCCAACAGCTGGCCGGCTCTGCTGGCATGCAAACAGGGGGGCGTATCAGCCCCCATGCGGTGGGTGAATTTTAGGTTGCCGCATCCGGAGCGCCTCTCGTCCCCCACCTGCTCTTCCTCCACTCCTTCCTCCTCCTCCTCCTCTCCCCCCGTCTCGGCCAAATCCATGCGGTTTATTTGGAACAACATTTTCAGCAAAGGATCGCATATGCTGCAGTGTCTTTGTGGCAGGAGCCTCAAGAAAAACAAGAACCCAACTGGTGAGTTTGTTTTGTGCGCGTGTGTGCGTGTGCGTGCCCGGAGGTGACAGAAGAAGACTTTATTGGGTGTTCTGTATGTGTGTGTGTGTGTGCGTGCGCGCACCAGCGCGAGCCTGTGTGTGAATTCCCTCCCGAGACTGCACTGTTCGAGCGCTCGCTGGTGTTCCTCCGCAATCGCAGTTGTGCAGCAAGTGAGAGCGCCACGGGAACGGTGGGGTGTGGGTGGGGTGGGGAGGTGAGGTGGTAGGGTGGGGGTGCTAACTTGTTAGCACAAATACTGACTATACGGTGGCAGTGGGTGTCGACAAAAAAAAAAAAATAAAATTAAAGGAAAAGCGTGCCGTGCCGTGCCGTGCGTGGCAGAGATGCTGCAGAAAAATCAAGTCTAATGCAGCATGCAGACCCGTTCAGGCTCCAGTACTCTGCATGATTAAACAGCACATGGCCTTATTTAGACTTCCACTGTGGATATACAGTGCATGATGTGGAATAGGAAAGAGTCCCATGTCTGTGTGTGTGCGCGTGTGTGTTTTCTATTTCAGTCACATCTCTTCTCCTGAGATCGAAGTCTGAATGCGAAGGGGTAGGGGGTGTGGGGAGAACCCCCAATACTGTATGTGCGCCAACTTTTTTTTTCATTCAGGTGAGCCGAGAGTTAGCGCTCCTCATGCTCACGCAACATGTCCACCTTCAGGGATGGATCTGTCACACAAATATGCAAAGATTTGAAGTCAGAGGGCGATTAGATTGAATTTACCAACAGGACTTTCTCAGAGAGTACAGAGGGCAGATTTAGTCTTGCAAACTTAATTATCAAACTTAATTAGTTTGCTTTGTGTGTTTGTTTTGTTCCAGCAGATTCCCCTCTATGTGGCTGAAAGCAGAGCAGAGATTGACACTGGCATCACTAATGAAGCAGACATTGTTGACTTTATTGGCATATTGACATTGCACCAGAGAGCTGGCCCATGTAACCTGCACGCAGTGTTGAGAGGGCAGTTAAATCATGCATGCCCTGTAGTCAGATATTTTCAGTGAACACAAGCAAAAGTTTATTCAGATTACTCATGGCTTGGTCACTTTTTTATTCACCGGGCATTTGTTGAGTACTTCATTGGCTGATGAAATGACAACAGGTAGTAATAAGGAGTTAACAAGTGATCTCAGGTGTCAGTATGAGTGGTGGTAAATTGGAATGTGCACATTTGCAATCCCATAACTTAGAAAAAAAAATAGATTATGAGTCACCATAGATAGAAACTGAGAGGGGAGTTCATTTTACATGCAGTGTCAGTGTCCAGATTCTGCAGCTGGCCTTTTTTTATTGTGTCTCAACAGCTATTCACCAGTTAAAGGAGCAGTACACTACACCAGTCAAATAGACAGAGGACTATTTGAAGGGGTGATGTATGACCACCTGTGAGACGTTTTTCACTCTTTGTCACTATCTGCTTTTGGACAAAGTGCAGGAAGGTGTTGGTGCAAATAGTAGACTGTATCTAAAAGATGGACATAGCCACCAGTGACTTCACCCATTGGTTTTGTCATTTTGGAGCCTCAGTGTTGGCTGCTGCTGTGTAACTTTCTGGTGTCTGAAGTGGCTCTTTTTGAGTTCTCATCTAAGACTAGCAAGCTTGGTTAGCAAGATGCATTCATAAACACTACAGGTGCAACACACAGACAGAGAGAGGACTGCATAAATATAATGATACTTGACCAAAAGAATCTAAAACGTTAGCAGCAGCTGCATACAGGATGTTGATATTGTTCTGTCCTTCTACAAAGTCCTTTGCAACAGTGAGGTAATATCTGAGAGTCCACTGAGCCCGCAGAGTGAAAAAATATTCAGCGCTGAGAAGAAAATTGACATGCACAGCGGATCTTCAGAGGGTACGATGAGGTCAGCCATTAATGCTGTGTCTTCTCTTTGTCCCTGAATGCTAAACGCTCATATTTTTTGAGTGATTACAAAGCACTGTTCCCTTTTTGGTTTGGAGCTGATGTGTGAAAAGGACAGGTATGGAAAAAATTTCAGCACCATAGACAGCAACCAGCATTTCAAACCTAGGTGCTGAAACATTTTTGAAAAGTGTAACCAGAGTAATTAACAATTATTTAGATTTTAGCTGTCAGTGCTAGGCTATTTCATTGTTTTTAGATGTTTTTTGTATGTGTAAGCATCAATAAGCTCCTGCTTTTTAGTTTGTTATGTTTTCTGAAGCAGCAACGAAGAAGTTTGAACATAATATATATCCTTATCCTATTCTGTCCTATAAAACAGCATACTGTGTTAATCATATTAATCATGGAGACAGCATGCTGTGTGTCATAAAAGCATAAACAGAAAACATTGTTGTGAGTTGGTGTGTCTGACTTTGAAACAGAAAGCCTTAGATAAAGACGATATATGATCTTAAAGCTGTAAATATTTCCAGCATTTTGTTAGGTACACCTTGTTGGTACCTGTTTGGATCCCCTGTTGCCTTCAGGGCTGCCTTAATTTTTCATGGTACAGATTCAACAAGGTGGAGAAAACATTCCTCAGAGATTTTGGTCCATATTGACATGACAGGGTCACACAGTTGCTGCAGATATTTTGGCCATACATCTCTCATCCATGATGGGAATCTCCTCCTCCACCACATCCCAAAGGTGCTCTGTTGGAATGAAATCTGGTGACTATGTAGGCTGTCTGAGTACAGAGAAGTCATCGTCGTGTTCAAGAAACCAGTTGGAGATGATTTGAGCTTTGTGGCATGGTGTTTTATCCTGTTGGAAGCAGCTATCAGAAGATGGGCACCCTGGTCATGAAGGCATGGACATGCCCAACAATATTCGGGTAGGCTGTGGTGTTTGAAAGATGCTCAACTTGTACTAAAGGTCGCAAAGTGTTACACCACTAGCAGCCGCCTGAGCAGTTGATACAAGGCATGCTTTCATGTTGTTTATACCGAATTCTGCTCCTACTATATAGCCTCATCAGACCAGGCAACGTTTATCCAGTCTTCTCTTGTTCAGTATTGAGGAGCCTGCGCAAATTCTTACCTCTGTTTCCTGTTGTTAGTGGACAGAAGTAGGACCTGGTGTGGTCTTCTGGTGCTGTAGCATATCTGTTTGATTTGTTGTGCATTCAGAGATGCTCTTCTCCAGACCTTGCATGTCACCGGTGGTTGTGGAATTGATCACTTCCAACAAGATATTTAGTTCTGATTTGATCTCGTGTCACCAGAACATTTTCATCTCGTTTTAATTCATTGTCCAAAGTGTCAGTACAATTGATCGTAGTTTTTGTACGTGCATTATTTTTTATTTACTTATCGTCTTGTTTTCATCAGAAAAAAGTGTCACTGATGAAAACTATGATAAAAGTTATTGGTCAACGAATGAACATGGTCTCTTTGAAAACTACAGACAGTTTGTGAAATACTGACACCAGCCTAACTGCCACCAACAACCATGCCACATTCAAAGTCACTGAAATCACCTTTATTCCAAATATATATACTTTATCAATAAATGTGCAAAGGAAAAAGGCTTGTCTTATTAGAAAACACTCATTTAGTGTTTGGCTCCTGAATCTTACAGATTAAAGTTGAAAACAAACCAAACCAAACCATATTTGCTGTGCTGGCACAGGTGAAATAGCTGGTTTGCTAATAACTGCAAAGTGTTCACAGCTTTAAATCCTGCCAAAACGTCACAGCTGGCAATTTACAAAGTGTCACATGACTGGATGTGTTTTGTTACCTCTGGGCGCTTTGTTCCTGCTTTAATTCCTTTTTATGTTGCGCTCCTGTGTGCTCATTTGATGAATTGGCTCGGAGCAAAGCTTGCCGGGTTTATGAGAGAGCGCGTGCATTCCTGTGATACACAAGCAGGGACTCTGACAACTGAAATGCTCCTAACCAGAGCAACCCTGCTATTTTCACACCCAGTCTTTTTTTAGGGGTGTAAAATGTTATTAAATGCCTATATAACGAGTCACAGCTTTGCTTTCAAACAGTTGACCAATAGACTAAATACATAATCTGCTATACATTTTTTGGTAAACTTGTGTTGAATACAATGTAGCACTAGCTGCTTCCAATAACATGCGTGCTAAGTTCATCAAAAAGTTTGTAAGTGGATGCAGTTAATCTCATTTTTCTGCAACAGCAGGGCACATCACACTATTTGTGTTTTGTGACAATTTTAGTTTATTCTGCCATGGAGAAAATAATCTGTTGATCTGTTGTAACACCAAACACAATGTTGTGTAAATAGTTGAAATGCAAGTGACTGCAAATATTGAATTCGGCTTCAGAAACTCGGCTTCTGCGTGTGCTGTTTTGTCATATGAGGCAATTAACTGAAGAAATAATATCTCACCCACCCACACACGCGCAGCGTGAATGTAAAGAGGAACGGCACTATGTACTTAACACTATCTTGAGAGACATGAATTCCCACCAGTATCCTGCTGCAGCTCAGCTTGCAGATTTATAGCAGCCAGCACTATTTAGCTGTCTCCCTCTTCTTCAATTAAAGATAACATATGAACTCTCGCTCTCGTTCTCTCTATGTGCGTGCATTTATGTTGGCTGTCAAATACGGACCTGCTGATGGGAAGGAGACAAAGTTTAGCTGACTCAGCATTTGCTGACCTTTTCTTTTTCTTCTTCTTCTTCTTTTTTTTTTTTCTTTTTTACCGTGAACTACACTGTTTAGTGAGGGTCCACCTTCATGGCTGAAATACAGCTTTGTTCAGCGTGTAAAGATGCATGCGGTGATGCGGGTGATCAGAAGCAAGCTTCGGTTTTGGCTTCTTTATAATTGTAGTTGCTGCTGTTGGATGATGGTATGAAATACAATACATTTTGATCTAGAGTTGATTTAGCTATTTGGGATTCAAGCTAAGCAGTGACCTCTGACGAATAACCTAGTTCAAAAGCACCAAAACTTGCAGTTCCTCCAGTGGCCACTTGAGGCTGGCGCTCAGTGTTAAAATGTTTGCAGCCTGGTATTTTATTGGTCTCTAGCTAATTTCCCCTCATCACACTACAAGGATCTATTTTTAAAAGTTAATTGGGCTCAAATGCACCACTTTGTTGGTTCTAGCTGTGTACTGGGATTTACATTAGCTAATTCACGCCACTGAACTGAACCTCTCAGCTGTGCTGGTGCCTTTTGGAACATCAATCCATCCATTTTTAAAAAAACACTTAACCAGTTCAGTAAGGTTAAAAGCAGAGTGTAAACATGCACGGCAGACCCAGTTGTGTTCTGTACATTTTTTATTATTCTGTGCACATCAACACCATCAACAACCAGTCAGGACCCAGTCCCATATTTAAGTTGGCGGGGCATGATTGCCGATGCCCTGCAAGTGTGCTCGCCTGCCCTGCCCCGCAGACCACACCCCGCCACACAGGGTATACCCTGGTCACATTGGCAGTCTGTTGGAGGGCTAATACACTTACACCTACAGCCAGTTTAGAATGTTAAGCTAACCTAACATGCAAGGCTTTGAACAGTGAGGAAGCAGGAGTGCCCAGAGAGGTCCCACACAGGCATAGCAAGAACATGTAAACGCCACACTGCCTAAATTTGAACTCAGAACCTGCTTGCTGTGATGCGACAGTGCTAACCACTGCACCACCCTGCCACTCCCTATTGGTAGCATTTTAATTAAATGACAATTAACAAGACTCACTGTATGGCAACAAGCTGACCAAGAATTTTGCGCTTAAGTTTTAGTAAGAGAAATTCCTATACTTGATAAGGTCGTTTAGTTAGCGCTAATTAGCAGGTACCGGTGAGTGTGCGCTGCATCTGCACAATTTAAAGATCCACCACACTAATCAAGGCCGCTGATTACCAAGCCCTCTTGTCCAAATATAGACACTTCTGGCTACAAAAAAATTAAGACGCTGAAAGGTTTACAAACGATCTACAAACCTGTAGTTATGGTGACTTGCCATTTGCCATCCTTTATATACAGTCTATGTGTTAAATGATTTTGTTCAAAGGATGGCACTACAGGCCAGATAACTGATATCAGGGACTAAATTCAACTAATGCATGTAGAATCAAGGCCATGAAATCAAATACTTGAGTTTAGTGATTTGGTTTGGCCTCGCTGTCAGTGTATATGTTCTGACAGAAAGAAGCTGAGTGAATGGTGTTTGAGTACTGAAAAACGTCTCCACCAGCATCGGTATCATTCATTGTTAAGAGGAATAAAGCACGGTGTTACTCAATGTCTTGTGTCCTATGTGGCGTGACCCAGATAGAGACTTTCACCTTTTATAGCACACGTAGGCGTGCGAGTCCATGCATCCACATACACAAGCTTGCTCACCTTCTTTGGAGAGTTTCCATTAAGGCGTCTTACTTTATATTTTATTCAAACTCTGGAGTATAGCAGCAGGGTTCGTGCCAACTCAGATCTGTCGCTGTAAGCGAAAGGGTCACATATACACAAACACGCATGGACTACACACGCCATCTAAATATATTGCTTTTAAAAAGCGGTTATGCTGAGATCTGCCTTCAAAATCCACCTTCGTGTGCGTTGTTGAATCAACTGAATTGTGTGCTTCTTTCTCTGTTCTAGTTGCGCGCTGTTATGTTGTCCAAAGATGATGAGTTGGCAAAATAGTGACAGCCGTAGTGATGTCTGTCCTCTACGGTCACATGGAGGGTTTTGATGCAGTACTCTAATATGCCCCCCTCATATGTATGTATGAGTGTGTGTGTGTGTGTATGTGTGTGTGTGTAAGGATGCTTATTAGATCATGGCGTCACTGTCCAAACACACTTAGTCTGCAAAAAGAGGGATGACTTTGCTGGTCCTTTCGTCTGAACTCATCATACAGTGGCTTGCAAAAGTATTCGGCCCCCTTGAACCTTTCCACATTTTGTCACATTACAGCCACAAACATGAATCAATTTTATTGGAATTCCACGTGAAAGACCAACACAAAGTGGTGTACACGTGAGAAGTGGAACGAAAATCATACATGATTCCAAACATTTTTTACAAATAAATAACTGAAAAGTGGGGCGTGCGTAATTATTCAGCCCCTGAGTCAATACTTTGTAGAATCACCTTTTGCTGCAATTCCAGCTGCCAGTCTTTTAGGGTATGTCTCTACCAGCTTTGCACATCTAGAGACTGAAATCCTTGCCCATTCTTCTTTGCAAAACAGCTCCACAACTGCCCTGTGATGGCCTCAGAGGTTGTCTAAGAGAATGTTGGGAGCAACAACACCATGAAGTCCAAAGAACACACCAGACAGGTCAGAGATAAAGTTATTGAGAAATTTAAAGCAGGCTTAGGCTACAAAAAGATTTCCCAAGCCTTGAACATCCCACGGAGCACTGTTCAAGCCATCATTCAGAAATGGAAGGAGTATGGCACAACTGTAAACCTACCAAGACAAGGCCGTCCACCTAAACTCACAGGCCGAACAAGGAGAGCGCTGATCAGAAATGCAGCCAAGAGGCCCATGGTGACTCTGGACGAGCTGCAGAGATCTACAGCTCAGGTGGGGGAATCTGTCCATAGGACAACTATTAGTCGTGCACTGCACAAAGTTGGCCTTTATGGAAGAGTGGCAAGAAGAAAGCCATTGTTAATAGAAAACCACAAGAAGTCCCGTTTGCAGTTTGCCACAAGCCATGTGGGGGACACAGCAAACATGTGGAAGAAGGTGCTCTGGGCAGATGAGACCAAAATGGAACTTTTTGGCCAAATTGCAAAACGCTATGTGTGGCGGAAAACTAACACTGCACATCACTCTGAACACACCATCCCCACTGTCAAATATAGTGGTGGCGGCATCATGCTCTGGGGGTGCTTCTCTTCAGCAGGGACAGGGAAGCTGGTCAGAGTTGATGGGAAGATGGATGGAGCCAAATACAGGGCAATCTTGGAACAAAACCTCTTGGAGTCTGCAAAAGACTTGAGACTGGGGCGGAGGTTCACCTTCCAGCAGGACAACGACCCCAAACATAAAGCCAGGGCAACAATGGAATGGTTTAAAACAAAACATATCCATGTGTTAGAACGGCCCAGTCAAAGTCCAGATCTAAATCCAATCGAGAATCTGTGGCAAGATCTGAAAACTGCTGTTCACAAACGCTGTCCATCTAATCTGACTGAGCTGGAGCTGTTTTGCAAAGAAGAATGGGCAAGGATTTCAGTCTGTAGATGTGCAAAGCTGGTAGAGACATACCCTAAAAGACTGGCAGCTGTAATTGCAGCAAAAGGTGGTTCTACAAAGTATTGACTCAGGGGGCTGAATAATTACGCACACCCCACTTTGCAGTTATTTATTTGTAAAAAATGTTTGGAATCATGTATGATTTTCGTTCCACTTCTCACGTGTACACCACTTTGTATTGGTCTTTCACCTGGAATTCCAATAAAATTGATTCATGTTTGTGGCTGTAATGTGACAAAATGTGGAAAAGTTCAAGGGGCCGAATACTTTTGCAAGCCACTGTATATGCCATACCGAGCACTTGCACTTGCACTCGCACTCGCACTCACGCACACACACACACACACACACACACACACACACACACACACACGCGCAACAACCTCTGGGGTGGAAACAGTTGCAAAATGTGAAAACATTCAATATAATCAGCTGGCAGTCACCAGTTCTGTGTAGCTGTAAGAAGGTTACTGTCCTATTTGACTTGTGTGACCGAGCTGTTAGCCTGCTCTGAATTAAGAGGTGGGTTTTTCAAGCTAAGTGAGACCAGTGTTGGAGTCAATTTAATATGAATTTGCTAACGTTATCACAGGATGGTGGCTCACTTATAAGCCTTCTTGTTCTTAGTGCTCCAAGAGTATTTTTATTTATTTAAATATCAATACTTGGTGTCTCTGTATCTATACAATGTCGCCATGCAAAACACTATCCTCTATCAATTTTCCCCACCCCTAATAAAAATGTAGTTAGGATGTCTTTAAAAAAGAATCACTCTTGATAAAGACTGCAGCCACACTGCTAACATCTTATGTCAAGGACAATGTCTTCACTAAAAAGGAAGCTTTCATGCATGCTGTAAGCCAAGACAGTGAGTTATTTAATCTTATGAAACATCTCAGTTCTGCTGCAAATCCTGTGTCATTAGATTTCTGCCTGGATAGGACAGCAGAGATGTGGAGGTAAATAAGTGTAGTTATTGCAGGGTGTCAAAAAATCGTATGAGAAGCTAGTTCTGTTAATTACAGTGGAGCAGCGTTCACACTGGGAACACTATAATTTTCAAAATGAAGCAATGAGCGAGTGAGGAAAGGTGAGGATGTGTGTGTTTCAGCGTGGGTATAGGCGCACCCGCATGTGTCTGGACTCGGCTCCAGGTATCCGTCACGAGAGAATGAGTGCCCAGTGACATTTTTCCAAGTGCACTTAAAAAAGCAACAGGGCATCAAAGGCTCCACTGAGAAGTGTTTTCACAGACTGAACGATAAGGAGCAGAGAAGCACTTGACGGCATCTCAGTCTCTCTCTGTGACTGGCTACATAAAAAGTGTTTAATTGGTGCGGCCGGAGCTGCCAGATACACTCGGTCACTGTTACCATTGCTCGAGTACAGAAAGACAAGCCTGGAGGAATTCTGTATTTTTCTAAAAACACCCCAAATCAGCGCAAACCCACATTATGGTCTTCATCAATAGTGCCGAAAGGACAATAAAAACTTTCCTTCCATTAAAGGCGACTCTAAACATTTGAAAAGCCCTCCTGTGTTGTTTGTTTTTGATGACTTTTCAGTCTGTAGCTTTTCTTAGCACCTCTCCTTGATATCTCTCCCTTTGTTCTACCTCTCAGTCACACACTCGAGCTGACTTTTAGTCTTCTCTTGTCTGTGTTAACCTTTTGCTTGATGACAGCCCTGCATGACATAATCACCATATCTATCCCACACACACACACACACACACACAGCACCAGAGAGGGGTCCAGAGAATTTAAGAAGTACGTTTTCCAAGTAAGTCCAATGGGCTGGTGTCTGCAGATGTGTGCGCACCATGGACTTTGAGTTTATATTGAAGGTAGCGGAGAAGAGAATAAAGGCTGCTTTAGGCAAAGCTGAAGCAGGTAAGCCACTCTTTGCTAAAGGAGGTAGAGAATAAGAATAAGACTAGCTTTGCTTACATAACACCTTCCTAGAAACACACAGCTTCAATAATACCTGCAGTCATAAACATACTTCTATGCTTTGCATAGAAGATTTTAGGAGGATTTAAACTCACCCGAAGGACCAAGAAATGTCAGGAGTTTTCCTGTATTGCAACTCAGGTCAGAATAAAAACGCTCAGACAGGTTAACGTGTACACGGGTGAGACTCAGGGAGACTCGCACCCTGGAACAGTGGTCAGGCTTTATTTATACCCCAAGCATATTCGTGTAGCATGTACAGGAAGAGATAAAATAGAACTGTGCTGCATGCAGGCTTCCTGTTGAACAGAGCGTAACTTCTCTATTTAAGCTGAACACTGAAAGAGCAAACACATCTAGATAATGAAATGTACTTTTAAGCATAACATAATAAAAATCCCAAAACCTGAAATCCCTTGACAAGATCTTTACAACAACTTTGAGAAAGTTGGTCAGAAACAGGCCAATCACAACTGATCACAGTCTTGACTTTAGTTAAAAATTGATCACAAAGTTATTGTAAACCAGAGTTTTTAAAATATATTCATTGTTTGGTGTCAAATTTACGCGATTATTGGGGAGTGTAGAGATGAAATAGCAGGTTCTTATGTATTTCTCTTGTGTAAACTTGAAATTGTGACAAGATCAAACTTTTTTCTTTGGTGCATGTTTTGTGCCATGTGAGCAATCAAGAGTTCAGGACAGAGAGCAACAAATATCACAAATGTGACTGATGTGAATAATCCCACCGATCTACGTTAATAATATTAATATTTGGAGGTATTTTAGTGTCTGGTCTTGACCACGACAACTCAAAAGGACACACACTGTCCTTATGCATTAGGACCAAGAGCACAGAGAACACATTTAGATGCACACAACACTTAAAATGCCTTTTGTAGTAATTGATAAGTCAGGCGTCGCTCTCTAACGTCTGCCTGGAGGACTGTGTTATATAGCTGTCGATGGTGTGTCAGTATGTGTGCATCTAGCGGACAGATGAGGTCATCCACTCATCTGGTGCTTGATTCTTTGCAAAGTTGTTTTTTCCTCTTGCAGTCGCTTGTTTTGCTCTTTTTGAGCCACATCAGGCTTTGGGAACACAGACGATACTTGTCAATTGTAAAATTTCATTGTTTGCTGTGGTCTTTACGGGATTTGCAGAATACAGTAGATTTATCTGAGCATTCGAGTCTGCTGCTTGTATTTTTTTCTCTGTTTACTGAAGTAAATTGAAAGCTGAAGAAAAGTGAAAGCTTTTATGAAACTGTATTCTTTAAACATACTGTTATTTAACTCTAACTGGGCAGAAGGATCTTGCTTTATCGAACATGACTTGGAGCTATTAGGCTGTGTGCAGTGAGAATTTTAAAGGACTTGCTTTGAGAAAAATTATGTAGAGTTATTATTTGATAAATGTTCTGTTCCGGCCACGAAAAGGTTGCACCAATGCCTTCAGCTATTATCAAAATAAATCTGTTAATAAAGGAATTGTTACAGAGTGCGTATTTTTAGATATATCCGATTTTCTCACTCAACTGAAATCTCCTTTATTTTTTCGCCACAGAGGAGATTTACTCTCACATCGGTATTGTGCCACAGTTTGAATTGGATGCAGTCCCATGTTAGCCTCACAGGCTAATGCACCATGCTGCTGAACTGTTCACATTGTCATTGTTAGAGGGATTACTGTACACACAGACATGCCACATGCACATATTTCTATAAAAGGTGTTTCCTTTTATGTAACACTGTGGCTAAACCAGATTGGTGTG
The DNA here is from genome assembly GCF_001858045.2 of Oreochromis niloticus. Taxonomy (NCBI): domain Eukaryota; kingdom Metazoa; phylum Chordata; class Actinopteri; order Cichliformes; family Cichlidae; genus Oreochromis; species Oreochromis niloticus. Next base: position 12,077,201 of record NC_031986.2, read on the forward strand.
TGGGGTCTTTTTAGTGTCACAGCAAGGCTCAGTAATGTGTGCAATAAGTGGAGACTCCCAAAGAATATTTGCTTTGTTTTTGTGACTTTGTTAATTTGGACTTAAATTATTAATAGAATTTGGGTGGCTGTAGCTGAAGAAGCAGAGCGGGTTGTCTACTAGCTGGAAGGTTGGTGGTTTGAACCCCTGATATCCCAGTCATGCATCCTTGGGCAAGATACTGAACCTCTAATGCATTCATCGGCACATAAGTGCATGTGTAAATGGATGAATGAAGCATGTGTTTGAAAGTGCTTTGAATGCTTGAATTGATTCACCATTTTACCATTTAGAACATCAGAGAAAGAAACGCAAAGAGAAACAGATGAAATAAACCAGACAGTAGAAAGACAGTAGTGTGTAAAAATGTTCCCACCTAAAACAAGCACGCATGCAAAACTACTGCTGGATTCATCAAACGTGCTCACCTGTTAGTGAATCACAATCACTGAGTAATAGACCAAATGATTGTGATTCACAAGAGAACATAAGATCCCAAAACTTTATACCACGCTCAACGAGGCAGAAACTCAAGATTAATGAGGAAACAATATTTCCTGAAATGAGCTTCCTGTACATCCAGCCCCTGGAAACTCTTAGCGCAGTGAGTGATAAGTCAGTGTGAGCATGCTCAGCAGCTCCTTTCTGCCATTATTATCCTTCTTGTCAAGACAAGACCTTGCTAGCATGGGTTATGACGTGTGCCTGTGATGGGACCACCCTAATTCATCCATCACTAGCTTCTGTATCTCATATTTAGGGGATCAGGATATGCAAGAATTGGGGCTGAAATCAAACTAAGCTTGAGCTGTTCAAAGCTGACCTGAGTGCATTTAAAACACCTCCCTTGTTTAGTGAGTTCATGCTAAGGAATAGGAATCTATATAATGTCTTTCACATAACCCCTGTAATGGAAAACATACCGAATAAAACTGTTTACTTCAGTCCACTTCTTTAGCCCTAGTTGCTGATGCCTTGCTTCTACTTTTCCAGCTTCTACACAGTGCACCGGATGATGTTGCTCTGCAAGCAAATATATTTCATTTAACTGACTTTACCTTGAGGTTAGCCTGGCATAATTTGGTTAGCTCCTCATCCAAGCATGACAAAGGCTCCAGAAAAGTCCAGCTGAACACAATAATTTGATTGTGGTACACTAAACAAGTTGTTGAACGTAAACATGCCAGCACCAAATCCGTTAACCTCTTAAATGTGCTTGGGCTATTGAGCTGTAAAAGAGAGACACTGGTAATGGATGCTGGTTTGTCTTTAGGTTTGTCTTTGAGATCCTCAAGCTATCAAGGACAAGCTTGTACAATAGTCAACACAAAAGTGAATCATCCCACTTGAGGACCAGAACTTGTCTTGTCCAGGGGTTCAAGGGTCGAATTAAGTCATTTTCATTTCCAAGCATCTGTTTTAGATGCACTGGCTTTGCGTTAACTGTCCCAGCCTGATGGAAATAGATGTGAATTCTCCTCAAACAATGACCGACTTGCGAGCCAAGATGGATTAGCAGGATGACAGCTGCCCAAGGTAGATGTGAAACAACCCCCCCTTATCGCCACTATCTCATTGCCTGCTTCATCAATGCATTGATGTTCTCTGCCTTCCTCAGCAAACTGCTGTGCTGTCCTTTCCTTTCACTGCCAACAGGTGAGGCATGAGCTGAAGTTTAGGTGCCTCATCCAAGTGTTTAACCACAGCTGCCAAATCGAATTGTTCTGATCAGTCCGACTGCTCACGACCTACTCCATGAACTTTTCTAACATAACCACTGTACAAACGGTTAATTCAGCTGCAGATTGCGTTGAAATAGCACAGTGAACAATACTAATCAAAGGAGTGTCATCATTCCCACGACTTTGTGCTTGCAGCAAGTTATTATCTTCTGTTTTTTATACATTACAGGCTTGAGGAAAAAAACGAAAAAGCTTGTCTTGAGCAAGAGATCCCAAAACCTTATACCACAATCAAGGAAAAGAAAACTCAAGATGAAGGACGAAATCATTTTTATCACAATTAAATTCAATTTGCCTCGTACCAAACAGTTTGTAGTACAAACAATAAGACATATATCTCAGTCAGTGTCAATTAAAAACATGGCGGGAGGCAATTACCACACAGACACTGTACACCCCCTTAGGGCACTGTAACTGGATATTGCACTGCAACTCACACCAAAAATTACAACCGCTGCAGGGCACAATACTGTAGCTACTGCAAGCCAGAGCCCTCAGCACTTATGCAGGAGAATTTCTGCATGAAGAAACTGACATGAGGAGGAAGTTCAAAAAGGCTCAAATCTTTCCAAAAGTGTTTCTTTGAGAGGTGCAATAACTGAGCTGGTGAATGTTCTGCCCTTTTGAACATGGAGTGTGACTCTGGTAGAAAAGAAACAAAAAGGGTTTAGCATCAAAGCTGGGGCCTGTACTATGAAGCTGAATTTTAGGGAGGTAACTTCATGTTGACATAGGGTTACAAAGACTTTTCATTTCTTACATCGCCATGGTAACTCATGCTGTAGACCTGCTGTAGATGAACATGTGTTACTGAATATGCCATCAACCTCGGTGCACAATTAGTAAGAGGATATATAGTTTTAGGGACACTAGTTCTCCAGGTTTTCTGAAGCTCTTTCTGTTTCTTTGGACATTTATTTTCAGTCCAGTCTTTGTACCTGACCACTTTCACAGGAATGCTTTTTGTTAAGACAATTAACTAACCAATGAATCATTCAAACATAAAATAACACACCTAAATCAAGGGATGAACCAGTGTTTCTATACATAACAGACAACTTAGTAAAGAAGTTATTTAAAAGTATGTCTTTAGGCACTTTGTATCTGTCAAAACACATTATTTGTTCCCATTTTTTAAGTTAAACTGCCAAAACGGTCAAAGATAAGACAGTTTGACAAAATGGTACTTTTGGACCAATGAGATTATTCCCAAAAAGCTATCAGCTGAAAACTTGGCACTGTGTGCAGTGTCCCCAGCAAATTAAGGAAATTTGACAAGTGGAGGACAAAAGAGGAAAGTAAACTCATACCTGGATAGAAAAACACACAGTAAAACACCATCAGTGGATCATGGATCAGAGCCTAGACCTCAATATTTCTGAAGCAGTGTGGGATCATGTTGACAGAGAACAGATGGCCACTAGACCAGCAGCTTATAACAGACCCAAGAGCAGAACTAACAAAGACATGAGTAAAAGGCTTTTGAAGTCTTAATTTCACATAAAGGAATCAAGTAAGGCTCATTTAAAATGGGATGAGGCGAAGTGGAAAACTATTCTGTGGTTAGATGAAAAAAAAAAGGAAATTCTTTGTGGAAAACACAGATGCTGCTTCCTATAGTCTAAAGAGGAAAAAGAACGTCTGGCTTGTCATTGGTGCTCAGTTCAAAAGCCTGAATTGCGATGGTATTGTGGTGCATTAATACATCTATTACAACAACATGGCTTAATAGAAGAAGAGTCCTTGAACTGGCTTTCCTGAAGTCCTGACCTTTACCTAGCTGAAAACATTTGGCACATCATGAAACCAAAAGCATGAAATCATTTCCAATCAATCCAAATCAATCCTCTATCAGACAGGAACAGGACAACATTGCTCTCCCAAAAGTTTCAGCAGCTGGTCTCCTCAGCGCCCAGATGTTTATGGACTGTTGTTAAAAGAAGATTTGATGCTATACAAGACATCTTGCTGCCCACAAATTGAAAACGACCTAATCATTTTCTTAAAATGCTACATTTTCTTAGTTGGTAACTCCACCTCTCCCAACTAACTACAAAGAACTGTGAGCTAAAGCAACTTTTTTATGGCCCAGTGGCTGAAATTAGACCTTTTGTCGCTCAGTCTACGGGCTGCCTGGAGCTGCTGCTGAGAAAAATAAGCTTAAGTTCCCACACAGCATGTGCACAACTGTGGGTGGCTCTGAAAACATTCTCCATTGTTGAGCAGCAAATGCTTAACAAAGTTTTATCTTTTTGTCATATTATCTAACTATACACTTTGCTCCCGTCACTGAAAACTAATTTGTGCGTCTTGTTCGGTAAGCCTTGCATACAGACGTGTATGAAAGCTAAACAAAAAACCACTGTTAGGGAAAATTAAGGCGTCTGTCATTGCAGCGTCAAGCCGAGCTCTAATCCCCTTCAGTGGGGAAATTATGGAGCACACAGTTAACATATTGTCTGTCTTTCAAGCTGCAACAAGCAGAACGAAACCTTCAATGCATAATGGTACAGATGGAGGACATCAAAACTAACCCGAGTTTCCAGCCTTTTGTATTCTGCCAGAGTGTTGTGAGCATTGCGAACGCAGTGAAACCATGACCTGCCTGAGTGACTCATTTACAGACAGGCCAGAAAATTACAGTGATGTAAAACTTCTCAGAGCAATGAGAAGAAAATCACTGCCATTACTCACTAAAAGTCCACAAACTGTTGGCAGGAGGAGCTGTGGGTTGGGGGCTGAGGTTTAGTGCAGGTTGGGGGAGTGCAAATCAGTTTTACTTTGGCTGGGAGTGCCTTCTGAAGTAAATGGATTAGCATTGACAGATATATTAGATTTCTGTGGTCCAGTCTGCTCAGGACAATAATGTTCTTCTCCTGGACCACACAGTAATTTTACTGTCCATCACTGCAGCACTATCAACAGGAGGGTACATTTTTTTCACAAAATGGATCGATACACAAAAAGGGAGGTCGGGGTGGGGGTGGGGTAATGTATAAATGATATGTGCTGTAAAAGGAAAAGAAGCTTATACATGGAGGACAACAGGTGATGCTTGTCCATCTCTGCAAATTTGGCACCAGTGGTCACTCAGGGATTATATTTTGGCCATAGAAGGTACACAACATGCATGTAGCTTCTCAGCCATACTTATTTTGCATCTTTGTCTGTTTCCGTACTGTAATTGTCTGCTGTCTCATCTTTAGTTTCACTTGTGTCCAGTCAGTTCTCTGTAACTCGGTCAGTCCCCCTGTACCCCATTCCCCCGGACTAATTTCACATTACAGAAGAAGTACTTAGATTTTGGTGTTACGGTCCTCACAAAACACATTTTTGGCCATAACTTTGGAATTTACAAGCCAAATGGTAAGTGTGTGTATGTTTTATATTCAAAAACAACTTAATAGTGACATCATGATTTTATAGGTTTGGTGCTGATACTGAATTAGTAAAGCTAAGCTTAGGCTCCCACTGTGTGGACTTGTTCTGTGCAGCTGGAAATATATGTTGAGCATCCATATAATAAAATCCGTGGCTTCATCCATATCTGAGGGATTGTTTTCTGTCACTGCCACAACTTTTGTGTTCTGGTGGAATACATGTAAATACACTTTTTTAAAATCAATTCAAAGCCTTTATATATGTTGTGACAGAGTTGGGGTAGACATGGATGTGGCCAAGTTTGTTTCTTCTCTCTTCATTATGTGTGCAGACACACAGACACGAGTCAAATCGTGACATCAGATGGTCATGAATAATTTAGCAGTGGTTATACATCAACTTCATTTCACGACGTGCTGACTGACAATGCTTTTTTGTGCATTTTGTAAGTCTTTTCTCTTGTCCCTGTAAGAGTTTTATTAAAGTCAGCCAAATACAACATCAGATATCATGTGAGATGTAAGATAAAGGTATTCATGAACACTGGACTGCAGGTGGAAACTAGAGAATATCATCCCCTACGTTTCTTCCCACATTTTTTAAATGCATATATATTTCATATCTCTCTGCCACCTCCACCCAGCTTTTAGCGTCTTCCTTAATTCAAACTCTCACTTGAAGGAGTTCTCCTTTCACTCTCGTTATCTCTCTGCCCCCGCCGCCCCCCCCTTCATCTTCCCATGTAGTTGGGAGTTTTTTTTGGAGGGGGGAAAGATCTGGAGTGATTATGTAACTGCTCTGATTTAGAAGCCTTCCATTTTCAGCTGTTATCTTTTTAAAATCATCGCTGATGATTCGAGCCTCAGGCGGTTTGGTGGTGCAGCGGTAAGCACAGCTACAAGAAGTTGCTGGTTCAAACACGCTGCTCTGTGTGGAGTTTCTCTGCTCGACTGCTAGGGTCACTCTGATCATCTATAATCATTCTAAATTGGCCCTAAGTGTGAGTGTGAGCCTGTTAGCCCTGCGATGGCCAGCTGAACTGTTCACCAAGCCCAGCTCCAGCCTATCAAAATGGATAAGCAGTTAAGAAACAGATAGCTGGATGGATGGGTGCATATGGGAATGCCTCAAACCAATGCCAGCCCACATCAGTTTATGACTCAGCCGATGCCCTTTTGGGGATCCCATTGACAAATCTCCTATGCGCTTGAAAGTCTCCATACTGTTACATCTGCAAGCTCTTTGCAGACTCACTTCTCAATTTCCTGCAGTTTAATCAGTGTTGAGTCTGTTTTTATTGATATCTGCTCTGGTCTGTGCCTTGCTGCTGATCTCCCTGCATTCTGGTTTGCCACATGGAAGAGTGGTAAGGCCCAAGAACAAAGCCATGCCACAAAATATAAATTGCTTTTGGTGCTAAAGTGGTCCTGACAGAGCTAAGTTTACCTGTGAAATCACAAATTTATTTACTGTCCTATATGTAGCTATTTTTATATGTGATATAATGTGCAGGATTGTTTTGTTTTTTATTAACCATTTTCATTTGTCTTGCTCCTACAAGAGTTTTGATTAAGTCAGCCCAATACAGTATCAGATACTATGTGTAATGTGAGATAAATGTCTAAAATTAGAGATGGAAACTGGACTGCAGGTTATTCTGTGCTCCTCTCAGTTAATGAGCTGCGACTTTAACCAGCAGCCATACAGATAAAGAACATGTGGACCTGATTGGAGCATTTCAGGTAATTCAAGTGTCATTTTTCTTTTTCAGTAAACACTTGGTAACTCTATGGAAATTGGCATGACTAATATAAACTTTACTGTCACTACTTCATACTTCAAAGTGGCACAAATGGCAGAAGGCTTTGAATGGCATTTCATGGGAATATGTACGCTAAGCAAAAAACTGAGACATCACTATGTAATCAGTGTGAGAGTGTTTTCGAGACTACTTGATCTTGGAGGTACTTGAGTTAGTTGCTTTTCATGTTTGTCAAGAAAATCAGCCATGACAAAAGAGGGGGGAATTGTGTGTGTGTGTTTTGTGTTTTATTGTTTTTTAGTGGTTTCATTCAAGGTTATCCAGACAATTTTTCTATTCTGTGATGTATGCATGATACAGTGGACTGCAAAATGCTGTAAGTAATGGCACAACATGAGTGTCAAATCATTGTACACATGTTTGTGTCTGTGACTCTGTCTCTTGTTGTGATAAGTTTCTATGTCCTTTTTCTTCTTTAGGTTTCTATTTTTCTATTTTTTAGAGAAACATAAAAAAAATACATCTCTTGCACATTATCTCATTATCTGCTAAACCAGTATTTAACACGTCTACAGAATATGCAGACTAATGAGCGTTTGTATACTATAAGAATAGCCTGAAATATATGGGCTGGGCTATATATTAGCTTGTACTGACATTTACTACGACCGATAAGTGAAAGTTAAAGAAATAAAGAACAGATGAGAAAAACGCCCTTCAAATGTCTTATGAGCAATCGGCGTGTTCCCAGCTCCCAAAACAGCAGGTCTGTTCCTGTAATCGACCTTAAGACCTTTGCTGTTGATCAACAAATTCCGAGTTGGAGAAAAAGCGAACTTTGTAGCTGCTCCATGCACCTCTGTTTGTGCTACACAGAGAAAAGTCTGCAGTAAGCCTTCAGAAGTTGTATTAAAATATGCAAGGGGGCATGAGGTGTAATAGACCATATTTGTTTCAAGGCTTTTGTAACATTTTTCAGATTTAAAAAGTAAAATAATATAAAATATTGTATTACTTAAATTGCATTAATATTTTAAATATAAAAATAAAAGCCTTTTCACAAGCCAATAAAAAAATGTACGTAGGCCAGTAAAACTCTGAGCCACTGACCTGAGGGTAGTTAGCTGGGACACTGAATTATCATTGATATTAACATGAGATTTCAGTCACTGCAGTGTCTTTATAACTCTGCGCTTCTGGCGCTAATTTTAAGTTTTAAAGCAATAACAAAACCTCAAAATCTCAATCCCCCTAACCCTTTTCCCCCCACCCTCCTTCAAAAACTTTAACGCTTGCTTTAACAGCCCGAATGACAAACTATTATGACAGGAACAAAAATACTCTGTGTTTTTATTGCGTCTGTCCTTGTGATGCACATGTCCCTGTGAGTTTGCTGACATCCAGTACATGCAAAGTTTCTCACTGGTCTTTGTGCTAGCGAGCAAAAGAAAGAGAGAGAGAGGGAGGCTGCTGAATGCTTAAAAAATTGGGATGAGACGGGAATAGGTATAACAAACAGAGAGAAACAAGGAGGAGGAGCGCTAGAGACACCAGAGACAGCAGAGATGGAAGGAAAAGGGGGGGGGGGTGAATGAATAATTTAGTCCCCCCATTCCCTCTCTCCTCCTCCCCGCTGTGTTGGTGATGTTACAAAGACAGATGAAGAGAAGAAAGGAGAGGATAAGAGAAGAGGGGAGATGGGACAGGGGAGGAGGAAAGGACAGTGAAAGGTGACAAGGAAAGGAGCAAAGGGAAGCAAGGAGTGGAGACAGAAAGAAAGCGGCATCTTTTAATGGTGATTTTTTTCCTTATGTCTAACAGCAGCATAGGCGAGTGTGTGTGTGTGTGTGTGTGTGTGATCATGTGCTTGTGTTTCAGTGTTTGTGTGTGCGCACAGGAGCGAGGCACAGCAGCAGCAGAGAGGAGAAAGTCAGAAAAGCCCTGTGATTAATGTAATTGATGCCAGATGTGTGTGTGTGTGTGTGCCTGTGTGCGTGTTTGTTACCCTCTCAGCATTCAGCAGGTGTTCCCTCCCTCCTTTCGGAGACCCACCTGCGTCACTAATCACTCGTTACCTAGGCAACAGTGGACTTCCCCGCGCCTGTGCCTCTGCGAGTGCGTACTTGCATGTGGGCGGGTGTGTGAGCGCGAATTATGACTCATCCTGCTGAGTTCAGAGCGGCTATCCTCACACTCCCGTCTGGGGAACACCCACCCACATCTGTTACCTTCCCTGTCTGTATCTCTATCCCCTCATCGCTCCATCATCCACTCTTCACCGGCTCTCTTATCTCCCCTGCCTCCCAGACGCACTGATATTAATAGCTCTTTGATTCTTGATCTCGACACTTGGATGCATTATTTACCTGTTGCTTTGATCAGAGCAGGAGAGAAAGATCAGTCAGCGCGAGCTGCTGTAGCCCTCATGACGGAGCCAGGCAGGCAGACAGAGCGCCACCTGCAGAGATTTTTTAAGAAGTGATTCCCGAGAACCGCTCGAAGTGTAATGCTGACTGATAAAATAGCCTCAGATGGAGGTTATTTTAACTGGTGTGTCCAATTAGATTGTGCTTTATGACCATTTGTGCTTTCCTGCAGTGAAACTTTGTGTTCGTGGCCAGCAGTTTAACCGTCCACCCTGCAATCCTGTGCAGCACACCCAACTCTAACTATAGGAAATACACATGAAGCAGAAATTAGGAATCAAGATCTCTTAAAAACTAAATCTCTGTGTTTTTGTTATCATTTTAATTATAAGAAAAAACACTATTTTCACATTTTATGATATTAAATCAGTTACTTCTGATGTGCATGCCATAAACCATTAACCCTGTTATCAAAGCAAAAAAAGAAATCAAAAATTTAATTAAACTTTATAATTCATTTATACGTTTGTAGGCAGAAACTTTTTCCCTATTTCCCATCTTATTCCCATCTTTTCTAACTTTGCGTGCTTTTTCTAAGAACTGAGACACTGAGGATTTAAAGTGTTGCCATTTACTGTAAACTGTAGGTTTGAAAGTAAACCCTTCTACTTCTTGATTTGTTTTTGGATTGATTCATTTATAACTAATTTGGGAACTCTGTTTTAACGTTAAAGGGATTTGATGTTGGGTGCCAGGTGATAAAGTTAATGTTCAAGTTCACCCCGAAGGTGCTGGATGGGGATCTGCGTGTATCAATCAAATTTTGCTGCTTGTTATCTGACCCCAAAACACAAACTTATGAGGACATCATTCTCCTAAACATCGCTACATGCTGTACAAGAAGCAGTAAGGTCTCGCTTCATTGGAAATAAAAAAATCAAATCAAAGTAGACAGAAAGTAGCGCCCTGTTCAAAAACAGTCAAAATGCCACTAAAGGAAAATAAAAGTGCCCTACAAGAACCAAAGGAGCCAGCTTCACCCTCCCACATCCAACATGTTCAACATGTTTGTGCGCTTCTCTCAAGGTAGTCGAGCAGTTTTGGTGGTTTGTTGCCAGAACTGTACAATAATTCTTTTTTTTCTCTCTTTCTTGGCAGCACTTTGGTGTTTGTGTCTGAGAACAAACACCTCAAAATGTCACAGGCACTCTTCTTCTGTTAGCATTTCATTGCTAATGTTTTTGAGGCTATTAATTTCTTTAATGACCACAGATTTACTTTTGTAAAGGGGTTTTTTTTGGTTGCAGTTTGAAGCAACCATAACTATAGACATAAACCGTGAGAAAAGCTTAGTGCAGTCACCACCAAATTTGAGCTTTACAGCTGCAATAAAAAATACATTTTCATCCCTGTGGTCATGAAAATGTCTTCACAGCTGATGACAGAGTACATTATAATGAGAGTGGGATAAGGAAAAGTTGAGGTGAAGGAATGAGGGGTGAGTGCCGGTCTCCTTTAGTGCCCGTAGAGGGCGCCGCTGCCTCTGAGCAGGCTGAGAAGAACACTTCAGTGTGTGGAAAATGTTGAGACAGAAGATAAGAGTGTCTCTCAGTGTGTTTCCTCTCAAGGAGAAGATCTTGAATTGATTTAAAAAGAAAAAGAATCACAATGTTGCATGCTATAGCTTATGTGTTTGTGATCTTGTGTTTGTCTCCCTTTGAGTCTGTTTCCCTGTAAACCCTGAAGCATAAAGTTTTTTGTTTTTTTGAGGGTGTGGGCAGTGGAATAAGTGGATGGAAGAAGGCGAGGCTTTTCCTTTTTGAAGCTTCTGAGCAGTGTCCCACCTCCCTGGGATGTTATAAAAAGCAGCTGTGGAGTTGAATTTTAATGGAAATGTAGCTTTGATTTATTCATGACTCCCTTACTTGAAGTGACCTGGATAAAAAATGAAAAAACGCAGGTATACACCAACACTTTCTTTGCTCTCTTTTTTTCTTTTTTTTCCTGCTGTCTGGGAGGAAAAAAACAGAGAGAAATGCTTTAATGGCAGCGCGTCATCAATGCCAGAAATTTCAGAGATACCTGCTGAAATGGGACAATAGATGCAGGGTGACGACGTCATGCTGCTGTTGGATCTTGGGTCTGTTAAGCACAGTTAAATATAACATTAGGACACCGTTAAGGACACAGTGGCAATGACACAGTTAGATCTCTCAGAGATGAAAGATCTGATAGACTCTTCAGGACTTCATTAAATCATTAACGTTGAAGGTTTTACAGTCATTTGAGTTTTTCTCTTACTGTTAGTCATCATGTTAATGAACGACTTCTGCTACACAGCTCCTTCGCTTAGACAGGCTCTGCTGCCACCTAGTGGCAATGAGGACAGACATACATCATATTTCTGTGTTACCTTCTTAAAAAAAACACAATGTGTGTGTGTGTGTGTGTGTGTGTGTGTGTGTGTGTGTGTGTAGAACTCAAACACACACACATCCAGAGAGAGAGAGAGAAAACAGGGTGACAGAGCTGTCGCTGTCTCTGGTGCTGAAATATTTTGGTTCAAGTGTTCCTGACCTGCTTCTGACGTCAGGAAGCCTCACAGCAACATCCGATTATTTTTTAATCACATCCCAGTGCCCTAAAGTCATTTTTTTGAAGCCGCACAACAAGGACAAAAAAAGACCTAAGACAGGATAGCACTTTCATTATTATTGCAAAGTTTTATAACAGAGAATTTTCAAAGTAAGATAAAGAAACTATAGTAAAAAAAAAAAACAAGAATAATTAAAAATATATATATTTTAAAATTAACACAGTAATAATTTTAGCCCCAGACTATACCAGAATCAAAAGGATTTACCTGCAGGGAAAAATGAATACTATCAAGTATAGTAATTACCATTAATCACCAAACTGCACCTTCTGGTTGCAGGGCACCCCTAAAAGCACCTTGTGATTCCTGGTTAAATTATGAATATGCAAAAGCTAAATTCAACTGAATTACAGCCGTGCGTATTTTCCTCCACACTGAAGTTTAGCCCAGCATATTTAAAGCACACGTCAGTATCACTGCTGTCGCATATCTGCAGAGAACTGCACCGTGCCAACTTGATCAAATGTGTCGTTCTCTGATAAAAAATTGAGGTTCTATCCGGTGCGTCTTCAAAGACCCACGGGCCCTAACCCCACGGCCCCGTTACTCATCGTAAAGACAGATAGACTGGCGACAGTTTCGGGATTTTCTTTGATATCAGTTTCCCCAGAAGAAAGAGGGAGAAATTCATTTCAGTGCTCTTTGTGTCCAACTGGGTCCCAGCCCAGCTCTTTATTCTGGAGAGATGGCTGACCTACATGCAGTACTGGAAAAGACAGATTCAGGCAGGCTTGTGAAGTTTAGGCAAAACATACATTTTCAAAATAATAATAGTGAGTTTCACTTTTTGGGGGGTGATTAAATGTAAGGTGTCCTTATGGTGTATTTACCTGCTTAGAAATAGAGGTGTGACGTCAGCGCACAGAGTTAAGTTACACCTGTTACCGGCCCACACGCTGTCACATTGTGGATGAAACGTGAGTATCGTGTAGTCCGTCCCGTGGTGTAACCTTACAGCCGGAAACCTGTACCTGTAATATATATATATATGTATGTATATATATTACAGGTGCATGTGTACACTGTAGGCGAACCACACAGGCAAGGCTGCCCCGCAATTTATCAGGCTATCAGTGGAGCCCAACTCTTGCATTTTTAAACCACTCATTCAGACAGCCTTTCCTGAGCTGAATACAGACAGCGGGGATATGTGATGTGGTAATGAGCAGAACAGACTTCACTGGCTAAAGCGCTGTTCATTTTTTGCCAGTATAGAATGAAATAAGTAGAATGAAGCTGGTGAATGTAAGAAAAAGCGGAACTGAAGCCAGCACAGTGCTTTATGTCTATATCCACCTCCATAGAAAACACTTGAGACATTAACGAATATAAATCAAGGGCCAGACTGGCATAAAAAGAAAACAGCCCTCCAGAATGTTCCCTTTCTCGGCTATAGCTGAGATTTTACAAAGCTGATACCATAAATCTACCTGAAAGTCGACCCGTACCACACTTGATTACTTAAGTTACTTGATTGAGCTACGTCTTAAACTCATTGCAATGTACAGATCACAATTTGTTTAACTCCTCTCTGGAGGGGAGAGGGAGGGGAAACAGGAGGACAAAAGAGGGGGGGACAACTAAGCTGTAGTGCCTTTTTCACTGTGCAATACTTTTTGTTAATATCCAACAGTGCAATAGACTCACAATACTTGAAATGTGCAATTCCCTTGGATTCTTATTCCTATTTATTCTATTTATCCCTTTTGTATAGTCTGTATTTATATATGTCTCTGTATTTATATATGTGTATATATGGTATATTTCTGCCCACATTCTGTAACTTCTGTCGGTGCTGTGCTATTGGAAACCGAATTTCCCGGAGGAACCCACCCGAGGGATTAATAAAGTTTTATCTAATCTAATCAAATTTAGAGACCCAAAGTGTTTACAAAGAGATTTTATAGCCAAATAGCAACAGTATTTTGCATCTTAATGGGTCAAACAATGTATGCAGATCCTAAACTAAAAACCACCTACTGCTGTTAAGTTCCCTGAAAACCAATCACGAAAATGCTAAAACCAGAACGTTTAGCATTACTGGCTGTCCTGCTGAGTGCTGACAGCACTGTGACACCGTAAACTCATATGTAAACAGTGGCTGTGCATTTAATTAGAAACATTTTAAATAAATGATTAGCCACAAATCTGGGTTCAGCCTTGCAGCAGGACTAAGGCGCGCGTAAAGGACCGTAGAAGTTCGCAGCTTGCATTTACCTGCGTTTTATTTCAGAGTAAAACCCACCTGCTGCCGCTCCAGCCGGTGACGTCGTCCCCTCCTCCCCACCGGCCGGAGGATGACCAGTTGTTTTTGAGAGCGCGTGTGTGGCCGCTCGCCCGGCGCGTGGCTCCAGCAGCCGTGTGCTTTCAGGCAGAGAGCGCTCGCGCTTTCAAGCGTCGAATAACCTGAGGGTACCAACGCGAGGACATCCGGTCATTACCTTCAAAGTAACAAGCGCCGTAACTGACGCTGAAGCTTTGACACATACCACAAATGATCACTTAACGGGACAGTTTCCCAACTGGAAGCCTAAATTTATTTATTTATGCTTTACTTAAAGCGTTAAAAATAACAGGTTTACTCAATTAGGCGTAGAAATAAAATTAATGCATTAAATAATTAATTAAAGGTTCAATAAAACGTCAAAACAAACAAACAAACAATAATTACAATAAATAAGAATCAGACTATTGCAGGACAGATTTAACAATAACGCAACACTTAGTTTGATTACACTGAAAGGCGTGCATAAGTCATTAAATGTGTTTTTTAAAAATAAATAAATACATAATAAATGTTTTTACAAATTAGTGCCAATTTTTTTCCTAAAATGTATAAAACTGACCCCTTGATGGCAGCAACAGGTTGTAAAATCACGGAACAATCAGAATAGAATAACAGAGTCAGACTGTGAATAATAATAATAATAATAATAATGATGATCTTTTTTTTATGAGCAAAATATTTTTATTTTCTTTGCCGTCAAGTGGCTCATTAATGCGCACAACCCTTTTGGAACCACAGAGAGGGCTATGAGGCTTTCACTTTGAAAGACAAACCGCCCTCTTTCCGGTGATGCTCTTTGTGACTCTCGTTAGTTGCACACAGCTGGATGGGCTCGCGCCGGCAGCACGCGCGCCTCGCGCTTCAGTCAGCGGAATACAAACGGGCGCTTTTCAGAGGAGAGGACGCAACTGCTTTCTGAGGTACTGCTGTGTCTTTCAGATATTTTTTTTAAATTGCCGGTCTCGCCCGTTGACCATGGGAACACAAACTGACGAGCGGGGTGTGGAAAAATTGTTTGGAGGAGCCGTTCAGTGACAGCTGCTGTTCCCTGACTGACAGACAGACCGGTGAAACGTGACGGACGGGTAAACCGCTGTGCGTTTCAAATCTATGGCCAGAAGAATAACGGCAGCAGAAAATATGCAGTAACGTGAAGCGGTGTGGTTTATTATTTTTTTTATATATATATATATTTTTTTATTTTTCTTGGACTTTACCGCGTTGTGGCTGAAGTATGGGGCCGTTATAGCCGGTAAAGCGGAGACTGGAGGTTTGTGTCTGGATTCGTCTGCGCTCCGTCCCCTCCGGTGGACACAACTGAAGAGACTGGAGACGAGGACGGAGACAAGGCTGTTTTTGTATCGGCTGAGCCATGGCAGCGGCAATCGCCAGCGGTTTGATCCGGCAGAAGCGACAAGCCAGAGAGCAACACGCCCACCGACCGACTGCTCACCGGCGGCGGAAGAGCCCCGGTAAGAAGCAGGGGCTGTGCAACGGGAACCTGGTCGACATCTTCTCCAAAGTCCGGATATTTGGATTGAAGAAGAGAAGGCTACGGAGGCAAGGTGTGGAGGGGGGGGTTGCACATGCATGCACACATACACTCGGTTGCAGGGACGCAAACCTATTGATAGGCACGTGCGCGCGCGCTTCTACACACGGATGCGGGTATACACTTTTACGCACGGCCACATTTTGTGCACAATCTCCTTCACGTTCACGCCCTGGCTGGCTGGGGCACGCGTATACGCTCGCGCACACGCACGCGCAAGCACCCCGAACATGCAAAAATACACACTGCCAGACTCAGCCCCAGTCTCTCTCTCTCTGTATCCTCCATCTCTCTTTCCCCTCTGTAGTGTGACACACGCGCGCACTGTCATGCCTTGTTGTGCCCTATGGTTCAGTAGTTTCCAGGTACATCCATTATTGAAGCAGCAGATTAGTCTGTCTAGCCTCTCTCTCTCTCTGCCTGTCTCTATGTGGACCTCTGCCTGGCTCTCTCATTTTCAGCTCATAATTGAAAGTGCCCTATCACCAAGATCACACTTTGCCTTAACACTAGCAAAATGTAAGACAAAAACCCCCAAAACAAAACAATGACAGCAACACATTAACCTTTCTTTCTTGTTTCCTCCCTATAGAGAAAGATGGAAACAGATTTGTTTATGTGGAGATAAAAAAAAAAACAAGAAAAGGGAAAAAAGTAAGGAAAATTTTCCACCATTCAGCTCTCAAGTCCCACTCAAATCCAAATTAACATCATTGTTACATCATGGGACGGGCTCTTTGCCACAAAGGGAAGTGATTACACGTAGAAGTGAATGTAGATTAATGAGAATGTTGTGATGGTGCGCTATAGAAAGCGTTCAATAGCAGAGACGATAAGTGCTGTTGTAATCAATTGATTGTGTGAGAAACCAGCAGGTGACGGCGTGCGGGAGGGGAGGGGAGAGGGAGGCAGGAAATGAGAGGAGGAGGTGGGGGGATGATATGGAGGGGTGGCAAACGTGAGTTGCGCTGATATGAATTTGTTGTCACTGGTTTGGTCTGGTGACTGATGGGAAAATTTGTGGGGGATTTGAGAGCCTGATTCCAGAGCTCGGTGGGAGTTGGAGGTGGTCTCACTTCTCCATTGTCCCCCACCCCCCACCCTTCTCTCGTCTCTCTCTCTCATCTTATTTTCCTGTGTTTCCTTCTCGTTTCCTTTCTCACCTTGCCACCTTTCATCCTTATCTCCTTTCTTTCCTAATCGTCTTTCCTTTCACCTCTCCTGTCCTCTTTTCTTAATTTTCTATTTTTTCCCACCTCATGCTGACATTTCTCCACCTTTCACCTCCATTTCCTCAGAAATTTCTTCCTCCCCTCTTCTTCACTTCCTTTCTTCTTCTCCTCTTCTTCATTCCTCCACCTCCTCCCCCACACCCTAATCTTTCCCACCTGCCTTAGATCTTTTTATCTGTTGTTCAAGCTTCACCTAGTCACTTCCTGTGCATTGTGGCCTCCTCCTATCCTTTCTCCTCATTCCTCCCCTTTTTTCCTTTTCTCTCTTTATCGTCTCCTCAGCGTACTGCTCCTCTTTCCATTCAAATCTCCTTCCTTGCTTTCATCCCTCAATTTCTTCTCTCTCAGTCTCTTTCTCCTCCTTTCTCCTTTTCCCCTTCTTCATTCTTCCTCACCTCCTTTAATCTCCTGCCCCTTGCCTCCCCACCCTCGCCACCTCGTCCTGCGTCCCTGCCTCCTTCTCCTTCTACCTTCCTTTTAGGTATTCCTGTCTTTCCACCCGTTGTTTTCCCTTGCCTCCCTCCATTTCTGTGTTCTCAGCTGTGAGAGCTGCTGGTGGAAGCTTGGCAACATCCATAGTGTCTGTGCTTCGTGTGTGTGTGTGTGTTAAAATGAGAAAGATTTGCCAACATCCCCTACTGTCTTCCAGAGGTTTTGTGAAGGAGACACATACACACCCAACTCACAGTGATCCGCAGCCTCCATTACTCAATAACTCGAACACACACGGTATATCTGCGTGCTTCTTACTGCTGAAAATGTGATATCTGACCAAAGCGCCTTCTCGTCCATAGTTATTCTTTGTTAGTTGTTATTATTAGTAATTAGACATCTGAGCAGAGAACTCATCACACTGGTGTGGGTGGATTTTAGTCAACAGTCTTTAAATCCTGCAGTGAAATCAGCTTCACTTAAGAGCTGCTGCCATCACTGGAGGATTTGATTGCCACACGACGGACACGATCATCCCAGCAAATGAAAAAACAAACAAAAATAAAACAATTGTTGCCAAAAAATAAAGAAATTGTGGTTTAAAAAAACATTCACCTGCTGTCATGCAGGATCAATGTTTCACTCTTAACGCACTCTCATTCTTGGCTTTGCGGCTAATTAGAGCAGATGCATTGCATACAAAATACATTTTTTTTCAATACATTTTTTAAACAAATATTTCCACGAATAAAATACTGAACATGACAATTTTTAAAAAAAAATTATAACATAAAGTTTAACAGCATGACTTACTGATTGAACCTGTCTGTAGCAGTGTGCTTTGATTTCTGTTCTGTGGTGACAGGCGGATGCTGGGCAGGTAAAGTCTTATTTTGAATCATAAATATCACAGCTGTCAGTTGGAATGATGTTTACATTAAAACATGGGACTCACAAGAGCACGAAACAAAAGAAAAGTGCAGCTGAAGCGAGGAATGTCTTGTGTATAGAGACGCAACACGTGTTTTGTCCATCATTTAAAAAAACGTTCAGTGTTTAAAATGATCATGAACTTTGAGTCCAGACATTGCAACAAATGGACCTTGGTTTCATTTTATCAGACAACACAAAAGAAATTACCGTCTACAGACAGGCGTTTTTATGATGAGCAACAAATTATGAATGGATTTCATCTTTAACCTCTCCTGAATCCAATAAGAAGCAAAGTTACTTCTCTTAAGGGAGATCATTAAATCTGTGCTTGCAATTAGTGATAACATACATGTGCGTGCAGAGATCTTTAATTTCTCATTAAATTTAGCTTCACTTAAAGAGATATAGTTGCTTTTTCTAGTTGTTTTTGTTTCTAGTCATAAAAAACAGATTTTTCTTTTAAACCTGTAAGTGTTTTACCCAGGACATAAAAACCTGACCTGGCATTTACTCAGGCCTTGCAGTAGGAATGTTTTCTCCAGGCTGACCTCTGATCACGTGCAGACCCTCTCCCAAGAGGCAGAGCCGAACTAAAAGACAACTGAGCTGCTTCCATGTTGCCACATGAACCTGAATCTGAACTGAGTTGCTCTCAGTAAAACGGATTTCCGCGGATCAGGTGCCAAATTGCCAATATTCTGCCACATTTTAAAGCCGGTGACTGATTGTCACCCACGGCAGCGAGGGGAAGCTCTGTGGCTCACTGTGTCGCCTCTGTTTGCCCAGATGCTACGTCTGTGAAGCTGCATGTCTGCACAGGGTGTTCCCGTGCTTTGCAGTCAATGCATAATAAGAAGCAGTATAGATAATCAATGAAGGACGGTGCTCTTGTCAAGGCTAGAAAAGCCTGTGAAGAAGTACCAGCACAGCGCAGCATTGAAGCGACGATGAAGATGTGGCTCAGACTTGGCATAAAATTTGATCAGGCTGTCTCATTATGACAAATTCAGGTTAAGGACTTGTATTATTTATATCTCTAGATTCATATAAATGCCCCCTTTTCAGCAGCGCGTGTTCCTCTAATCACTAATCACGTTGATGCAAATGAGGATGAAATTGGTGCACTCGGTTTCTGGACGTGAATTCTTCGCTCGGGTGCTTTTGTTTGGTGAGACGGTGTGTGTGTGTGTGCAAAGAAAAAGAGAGAAGGTCTTCAAGCGCCTCGCTTGTATGAGACACTTGTGTTGCAAACCATATTTTACGCCGCATGTAGACTCAGACTGGGGCGAATTAACAGACAATACGACATGTCAAATTAGCATGGCAGCCTGATTGGCTGACTGATTGAATCAGATCACATCATGGAGAAAATTTAGCTCTGTGTGTGCGTGTGCATGTGTGTGTGCGTGTGTGTGTGTGTGTGTGTGTGTGTGTGTGTGTGTATGTGTGTGCGGACTGGGGAATACCCTTTCACTGGAACAGTCTGGAATCACGAGACTGTTGCCATGGCAACCCAAGAATGGGAATTTCTCTAGTAACAGACAGGATGGAGGGGAGATACTGGGAATAGTGGGAATATCACCTCAACAACAGTGGGGACATGACTGTGGCAGCGGCTGCTTCATACGGTGGGAGAAGGAGTGAATGGACGAGCAGGTGACTCTTAGAGGGTTATTGATTTTTTTTGTGTGTGTCTTTTTTCATCTTTTATAGCAGCGAGTTATGCAAAGACCAACATTCACCACTTTTAAATACATGAGTGTATTGTTTTCACGCTAAACTCCTGAAGCGTGGCGTTCAGGTGAAGGCTTCTGTAAAAAAGACAACAAACACCAACACAGCTGAATTGGATCATTTTATGAAAAACTCAACAACAAAATTATCAGAAAAGATATTTGTTTATTTAGTGTTTTGACCATGAAAGACCATGAATGATGATTTTTATTTGGGGGGGGGGTCTTCCAGAGCACTTCTGTCACTTTTGTTTCACCATCTGTTCAGAACTTTATATTCTCTCGCCTGTAAATAAGACAAAGCTAAAGAGGAGCCTTGTTGCTGGTGCAGACTGTGGAACTGGAAACCGCTAGCTAGCACCTCTTTCTTGACGACATCACTTACGTCACAAAAGATGGCAGCTTTGACTGATGTCTCTCAGCCACAAAAAAAACACAAAACATTTCATGACTGTATGATCACCCGATCTTCCACGACGACCATCGCAGCTGACGACAAGCCTGAGCCGAGCATAATGAGTCAGTCCTACCATTCAGTGAACCTTCACGTGCAGCATGGAGGCTGGAAGAGCTCACTCCCATCAGGGTAGAACCGTTTCATCACAGGATAGAGGGGATCTCTCAGAACAACCTCGGATTGATTTGCTGTGACCTTTCAAGCGAAGGCAGTGGTTAATCAGACTTTTTCTGCCACACCTCAGTAACCCAAAAAACACACACACAGTGGGGGACACCCCACAGTCTGAGAAGCCACGTTAGCACGACTCATTTACCACCCTTCTGTAAAAAAGGAGATTCCTGCACTCTTCTCTGTAGATGCGAGATTAAGTTTAGACGTCACACATATTGTGATTTTTGCAGCCCAACTTGGAAATAAATTGTTCTGTTAAACAAATCGCCCGTCCTTGTAAATTCCCATCGGCGGAGTCACAACACCAGCCAGAAAACGTGTTCTTTTATTACATGCTGCCACTGAAATCCACCTGCTGCAGTATATCCATATCAGACAGGGTTTTTTTTAAAGCCTACCGAGAGACAGATGCATCAAGGCAAAGCCCGACTGAAAGGTCTCATCTGTGCCTCCAGGTTTAGCTCTAATGCAAAAATACATTTCACACTCTGTTTTATTAATGCATTTTAGTTGATGGCACACCATGGGGGGAAAAAGATGAGGATGAGAGACAATAAATTCAATTTAGCAGCTGTCTGAGAATACGCGTCACACGAACAAGGATAGATTGAAATGTGACTGATTTCAGCGTGTCTGAAGCAGGCGGTGTGCTCCCTGAGTTTAGATTCAAATGTTGAGAGTTATATGGGATCATAAAGCAAAACGAAATACCCAAACCGTCAGCTGGAAACATGTTTACTTAAATGCACGATTTTTTTTTTTTTTTACAAGAGAGAGGCAAGAATAAAATGGATTTCCACTGAGGAGCGTTTGAAAGTATCTATTATATTATTTAGAAATCTTTAGTATAAAATGCGATCGATCCTTCCCTTGTGATTTAATAGCCGTCTTTATATTCTAACTAAGATTTTATTACAGACGCCACCGCATATCGTGCTTGGTTGTGTGCTGTGAATTTTTGCAGTTCAAGTGCTGGTTACAAGCGTCATGGCTCCTCTTCCCTCCTTCTCCCCTGCTGCACAAGATGGATTCTACGCAAAGATGGAAAACACCCCTCTCCCTCTCTGTCTCCCTCTCTCACACACACATGGTCCTCATTAACTGGGTCACTCGCAGCTTTTTTTTCCTTCTCTATGCATTAGGGTATACCTCCACAGAGTCCCTCTCTGTCTCTCACATACATGTTCAAAGGGGATTCCCACCCCCTTTTATAGCTGCGAAGTCACGATGTGTGTTATGCAGGGAGAATGGGCGTGGTCACGTGTGTGCGTGTGTGTACGTGTGTCTGTATGTTTGTGAGATGTCATTTTAGATAATCAGCTTCTGCAACCATTGTGTGTGTGTTTGTGTGGATGAGTGTTGTGCAGAGGGAGAGATGATAGAGAAAATAACTGTTAGTACCTGTCGAAGAAGCGCCTAAATGCCTAGACCCAGTCGGAGTTTCGTCCGATTGTCAGTCTCTCTCTGTCCATCTGTGACTCTCTCGATCTCGATCTTTGTCTAGTGAATCAGTCTGTTGTCTGTCTCTCAGCTGCTTTCCATGTCCTTTGTCATTTCGTGCGTTTCCTCCCTCTCCTTCAGGCCCGCTGTCACTTTTGTCATTTTGTCTCGTTTTAGTTGTTCCTTGTACGAATACAGGATGCACAGAGCCAAACGGCGAGAGGCAAATGCAGCTTCTGCTTAATTGTAGCCACATGAAATAGCCGAGAGCACAGCCTTCTGTTTGCTACATTAGATGTGCTTTTTAATTATTGCAGAGGTTTCAAAATCTGCGACGGTTATTAAGTATTTACGTACGATGTAGTCGAATCTGAGCTTTAAAATATTATGGATATTATGGGCGGGGGGAAAGTGCTTGAGATAAAGAGAAATCATTAGAGCAGACAGAATAGCACCTGTATACAAAGATGTTGGTAAATCATGACAGAGCACAGTAGACACAAAGCTATTTAAGGCTGCACGTTACCATCAAAGGTTCAGAAATAATTTATCAATGTTATTCAAGTGGAACAATGACCACGAAGGACGGATTAGTCCAAGAATCCTGTAATGGATTGGATGTGCTTGACTAGTCTCTCCACAGGAAATCCCTCAGGATGCAGGAGGCTTCATGTGGTCACATTGTCCTTCTTTTTAAACTGTACTGTGCCACAAATGTGTCCTCAGAGATGTGCGCAGGATGTGAGTTCAGAGGAGGAATTTTCTACATAAGTCAGCGTTGAAACGGACACTAATCACCACTTGGTTTTGTCTCGTGTTGCTTAACGATATGCACGGGTCCTTACAATGTGCGGCATGCTCTGATTTGAAGATCAGCTTGTTTTTTCAACTCTTCCTCTCTCTGTCTTTTGTCTGTGTTTTGTGGCGTGTAGAACCACAGCTGAAGGGCATAGTGACCAGGTTGTTCTGCAGGCAGGGCTTCTATCTCCAGATGGGCCAGGATGGAAGTCTGGACGGGACCAAAGACGACAGCACCAACTCCTGTTAGTAGACACGTTACACACCCACACTCACGCACACATACACACATATGTGACATCATAAACAATCATGTGTATATAAGGAATAAAACATCTGGAGATATTCAGTCATAGTCAAAAGAAAGCACACTCTCTTTCAAGTCTAAGGTTTTATTCATAAGGACATAATGAAAAATCATCTGTTCCTCAGAAGGTCTTAAAACTATATAAATACAATATATAATATAATATGGCAACAAAAATAATTAAGTAAAATAATTAAGTGTGCCTTTACTGCTTCCATAGGAATTAAGAAGGTCAGTATCAGACAGGTGCTGCTAATCAAATGCACTTGGTTAACTGATCATCAGCAAGTGTGAGCACCTCTATAAAAGCAGAAGTTCGGGAAGTTTGCTGGTCTGATGCATTCGGGTGTGTGTTTATACAATACCAAGGAAGAGAAGCAACTGTTGCAGTCTGGGTAGGGTTATAAGGTCATTTCCAAACAATTTGAAGTTCATCATTCTACAGTGAGAGCAGGTTGTTCAGTAACCTAGAAAACATTCAGCATAGCCGACAGTCTTCCCAAGATTGGATGTCCTGGCAAATCCACCCCAAGGTCAGAGCATGCAATGCTCAGAGAAACTGCAAAAATCCCAAGAGCTACATCTCAGAGTCTACGAGTCTACGCCTTAGTTAGTGTGTTAAATGTTAAAGCTCATGACAGCACAATGAGAAAAAGACTGAACATGTATGGATTGTTTGGTAGTGTTGCAGGTGAAAGCCTGTTCTCCCTAAAAAGAACATGGAAAGCATGGATTAGGTTTGCAAGATTACATCTGAACAAACCACAAGACTTCTGGAACAATGTGCTTTGGACAGACCAGACCAAAGTGAAGCTGTTTGGTCATGATGCACAGCACCACGTTTGGGGAAAACCAAATGCAGCACAAACACCTCATATAAACCGTCAAGCACGGTGGTAGCGTACTGATAATTTGGGCTTGTTTTGCAACCACAGGATTTGGGTGCCTTACAGTCATTTAGTTGACCATGAACTTCTCTGTATGCCAGATTATTCTAGAGTCAAATGTGAGGCCATCTGTCCTACAGCTAAAGCCCCAAATTGGATGATGCAAAAGGACAATGGTCACAAGCACAGCAGCAAATCTACAACAGAAAAGAATCAAGGTTGACTTGATTATAAAGCTGTGGTGGGATCTTAACAGAGCTTTTCATAAACAAATGCCTGCAAACCTCAAAGAACTGAAGCAATGTTGTAAAGAAGAGCGGACCAAAGGTCACACAGGAAATGATTACGATTAAGTTGCTACTAAAGGTAGCTAGCTACTGAGTGGGTGTACTTTCCACACATTACTTCTGCATTTTGGCTTTTGTTAAATGAATAATAACAGGTATGTCATGTGTTGTTGTTCATCTGAGACTGTTTTCAAATCATTTTAAGACTTGTTAAAGAACATATGTGTTTTTTTTATTATGTCCTGATATATAAAACCTTAAAGTTAACAGAGGGTGTATTTTCCTTTTACCACGACTGTACAAACAACCCAAATGTGTATTTCTGTTGTGGAAATCGGTGTCAAAGGTGGACAAGGCTTTTTCACAGTCCGCTAACAACAATATGTTACGAAGTTTGTTGCAGTTTTTATTCTACAGATTAATAGCAGGATGTGGAATGATATTTTTTTGCAAGACGTCTATAGGAAACTGCTTTAACGTAATGGCCAGATTGCCAAATTTAGTATTTTATTTGCTTTCCTACAACATCTGCTCATGGCAACTAAAACTACAGATGTGTTTATTTTTTCAGAATTTACATTATCTGGAAAAAGAGCTTCCTTTAAACTTTAGGTGGCACGTGAATTATCGTGAATGCCACACATGCCTCAATGCATGAAAAAGCATGAATTTATTTATGTAAAACCTAATTAATCATCAAAAACACACATTAATTAAAAGTATCTCATGCATGTGCTGCTGCATAAACAATACAAGTAAATTGGAATTAGACTGAATACACATTCAGTGACATCCTCTCTGAGTTTTTCAGGCTATCCATGAACTGCAGACATTTACATGATAAATAGTTTCTCGTTCGTGATTGAAATAGCATTGTTAACACAATGATTAAACATGTATTAAGATACGTAAGAAAAGCTCTCAGTTCATGTATGTTCCCTTATGTTTCTTGGTGGCAAAACACCTTTTTTAACATTTAAGCATCATTTGGGTCGTATAGAGGTCAGAGCCATTGCTAATAATTGGCCTCCTGGACAGACAGTTGCACACTCTTGACAGATGCATGTACGCAAGGCACATCAACCAGTATCTACAGTAAATAAGAGAGAAATGAGAGAAGCGTTTCAAACCAAATATATTTCATAGCAGTGTAAAAACTACTGACACTGTTTCTCTAGGCTGCCTGGGTATTTAGAGATGACGTGTCAATCTCTCCACCCTCATCTAATATGAAGGTTGGGGCACGTGTTTTTTTCCCACTGTTAAAGAGGAGAGTCCAGTGGGAAAGAGAGAAAAAAGATAAGATAGGCATTCATAAATATTTCACAGTAGTTATAAGTGGTTAAATAGAAGTTCCTCAGTTTGTGGGGGAATTAGTAACATGCTCTTCAGCTTTACTGTTCAGTCACAGTGATCTGACCTGAACAGTTTTTAACTGGTGGCAATGAGTGAAGCTGCAGTCATGAAAGAAGCAATGAGACATTAACAGAGTGTTTATCATTGCTCCATTTGGGGCATTTGACATTTTCTTAGAGCTGACCAAATGTTCTGCGACAAGTGGCTGCTCTTAGAGTTTATTTTATTTGTTTTTTAAGGCTCACTTTTTCTGACCCTCTTTGCCCAACCCAGCCCCCCCGGGGGAGGAGCAGCAGGTGGACAGCTTATTGACTGATGTAGCTTTGTTGTAATATTCTGATGTACTGGGCTTAGAGAAAATCAAATGCTAATCAGTAATCACTGCGGCGTGCCACTCACTCATTGGCCGAGCCGCCTGAGCTCTGCGGTCCGCCTGTTGCGGTAGTGTTCTACTTATTTACTATTATTATTTTTTTTATTTATTTTGCCAAATGTCCTCACATCTACATTAATTACTTTATTTTTTAACATTTCTACCACAACGAGTCTGCAGTAAGTAGATGAGACAAAGCTTGTTGCCAAGCTCCAATTTATTTATTTATTTTTTTTCCATTTGACTGGTCAGTAACATTTCCAGCAGCATTTAAAGGGACAGCTGTCAGCACCTCTGATCAGCTGGTCTCATGTCTTCATGTTAATGAAGGCTGTGCAGCACGATGGTGGTTGACTAACTGTGATATCTATCGAGTCTGATTGCTCGCAGGTGTGCTTGGGCATATTTCCACTGTAAATGTTGGTTGAGAAATCAACAACCATTTCTAAGCAACCTTGATTAATGAGGGCTCTGATCAGGTGTAATCAGCCTTTGATTACAAAGAAAAGAGCACATCCACTGTTGCGACCTTCATTTTAGGTCATGGTTGTTTTTTTATGTTTTTACGCGATAATGTGTGCACTCGTTTCCTTTCTAAAGGCTTCAGCTGTCGAAAAAAATAATCCAAATGTTAATCAGCAAGTATCTATACCTAAGGGTAAATACAGTATATGGTTGATGGATGCATATCACATCAATAGGTGTTCATTGCCTGACAGTCGTAAAAAGCTTTCAGCAGTTGACAGTGAACTGTGTGGATTATCCGGAGTATCTGGGACATTGTCGTAGGAAAGACACACTTGCTGTTGGAGGCAGAAATCTCAGAGGCGGATGTTTCGAAGCCGGGCCTCAAACTCGCAACATGAAACGATGACATCTTTAAGCTCGAGCCGTGGGACGCGGCAGCTAATCAAAAGAGGAGTCACAAACGCCCGAGACAATTATACCGGCAGCGATAGAGGAAAGCATCCGCACAATAAGACAATAATGTAAAGTCTAGATCCGGATTCACAGAATGCAACGGAGAATGAAAAACCTAATAAAATGCTTTTTTTTATCAGCTGGAGAGGTTCAGGTAGGTGAGAGGAGGCGAGGGAATGGACAACAGACTTCAAACTCTCATGAAACTTAGACATGTACAATAGTATAGGTGAATAAAATCAAGGGTAGACATCATGAGTTAAAAAAAATGTTGTGGATGTTAGGTTACAGCTAATCTAACACACAATTAGTTTACGCTGACCTGAGGAACCAAAGCTGTTAATTACATTGAAAATTTGCACCCGAATATTCTCCTCTGTGGACACAAAGAAAGAAAGGTTCACCTTAAATCTTGCTTGATGCTGTTAGTGTGTTGGTGCTGTCAGCACGCAGATCACACGAGTTAAATGTGGCACCACTTTAGCCGACCTCAGTGAGAGACAGAAGAATTTTAACAACCTTGAAAGGTCATAACTGCCGACGGGCGTGATCATTTTCATCTTTTCACATCCGAGGATCTAGATTAAAAAACTATATCAGAATGGAAATCGTGAGCATATTATCGGTGATTTTTCACGCCCTGCCTTTGTCTTTGCGGGTTTATTTTAAAATTGAAAGATTTGCTGCTTGTGATTGTTTAACTGAAGTGACACTCAAGGCCTGATTGGGTTATTTGCTCCGTTTTTGCATCAATTTAATTTTAATCCTGATTCTCTCGCATGCAGAATCCATTACTGTCTTACTGATGTTTGTAAAGCAGTTTTGGTAAAATTGAAGTCACTGTCATAGAGCTAAGAACATAATTAGAAAGCACAGTGAGATTGGAGAGCCACAAAAATGTTATTTCTTCTTCTTGTAAACTGCCTAAATGAATTCCTTAGTTGACCCCTCAAAAAGTAAATAATGTCATCTACTGATATTCTGGTTTAAATTTATGTGTATTTGTTGAGTTATAATTCTAGATTATTTATCTATTATTCAGTTTAAGAAAAGAAAACAAGATAAAAGATGCTACGTGATTGCAGGAAGTGAACAAAACCACCGGTGATGCTAGCCCCCCGGGCTACATGGGTGCGACCAGCCGTCTGTTTCTTTACCGTCACTGACTGCCATTCTTCAAATAACACTGACCTGATGGAGCTGAGAGGTGGACTGTGCCTCTGGAAAAAATGAGAAGTGGCTCATATTAAAATGTCACAGAGTCCTTGGTTAAGATATCCTTATGTCCTCCACCTGATCTTTATTTTTCTGGTGTTCAGATTCAGATTGAACAAACCTTTTTTACTCTCCTGCTTCTAAGAAGACTTTGGTCACAAAGTCTTTTATATGTTAAGCCGAACAATGGATGATTTTTTTGCTACACAAATAATATTTCTCATCCAGTCATATTAAATATCTTAATAGACACCTATGAGCACTGGGATAGAAGAAAAGAAATCCATCACTTCTCTGAATGCATCTCTCTTCTGTAAAATTCAGAATTTAAAAGCCCTGCAAGCAGCCCCACGAGACCGTGGAGGCTGCTTCACCCTTCACCAGCTGACCAAACCAACTGAGCAGTTCTGGGAGCACTGCATTTCAACAAGAGACACACAACAAGTGTGCAGGAAGCGCAAACACATGAACTGAGTTTGTCTCCTTTTGTCTTCAGCTCTGTTTAACTTAATTCCTGTGGGTCTGAGAGTCGTGGCCATCCAATCAGTTAAGACCGGTCTCTACATCGCAATGAACGGAGAGGGTCACCTTTACTCCTCGGTGAGTGCACGCACACACACAGACACACACACACACAGACACACACACACAAACACAACAAGAAATGCTTTGTTTCAGCTTCTTTGATGCGTGCGGCACAGCACAGGGAGCTTTAACCGAATACAACCAGCATTACGGCGCTTTCCTGTTTTTTGTGCATTGGGGAGCAATGCTCAGGAGAAAGTGTTTAGCTTACTTGTGGATCTGAATTTATCAATGACAACTTCTTGTGTGATTTTAATTATTGAGAACTGGACATGTTATTGCTTTGAAAAAAGTCAGAAGGCTTTGCTTTGTCTGCAAAGGGAAACTGAGCTGAGAGATTAGTTTGTTAAATTTAGCTCTGATTAAAGTGGTAAATTTCTTTGCTCAAAACTGTTCAAAAATAGTTTGGGAATTAAGCAGAGATAGTTTTTAAGGTGTTATTTCATTATTTATTCAAACTTCATATATTTATTTTACATTTGAATAATAAAATGTTAAAGAAATTGTCACGTTCACCTTAATTGTTTAATTTGGTGGAGAAAAAAATCAGTTTAAAAAGATAACAAGTTAATATTACAGGGTTTTTTCCTCTTGGCAATTAAAGCTACTAACTGGGGCTTTAAAAGAGCCGGATATGAACTAAATGAATCACTGTCCGGCTAATGTGACAGATATTTTAAACATATATCATCACCTTCCACACTGACGTTGTATTGTGTGGAAGAAACATGAGGGGATTTTTTTGTACAGCCCTGCTTAGTTACCAGGTGTAGGGACTGTTTGGACTGTATCCAGGGACCTTGGTCTTAATGTGGAGTTTTGGGCTCGAAGGACACATGAGCTTATGCCGTGGTTAGGCGTCCGTTATCCATCTGTCTGTGTCACAAGAATCACAACGCCTCCTAGAGTTTCAAAATTTTATCAGTCGTGCACACAGTGATCAACAATGCGTCTTGACTCAAATTGTGCTCAAGGTCAAGGACAAGTTTGTCATTTTACAGGCACTTTTCCATTTTCACAAGATTCGCTTTTCCTCCTAGAGTATTAGTTATATTTTACTTTCACACAACAATCATCTCATGGGTCCTCACCCAAACTGAGGTCAAGCTCAAGGTCATATTTGCTGTTTTATCTTCTGTTTTAACAGCATAACTTTCTTGCGCACTACTTACAGTTTCACCAAATTCTCACTCTTAATGTACTGAACAATAGTCAGTTGAAATCATTTAGCAAAGATTCTTAGTGTCTATGAATTCTGCATGCACATAAGTACAAAGAATGAGCTTCATGAAAATACAAAAAAATGTGATAGCTTTAAATATCACTTTGCACATGTGTTGAATCCCACATATCCTGTTAGATGGTGATGAGCATGATCTTATTGGTCATGATTGTGGAGGGAGTGGTCTTATTGGAGGGCCTCCCTATTACCATAACCTAACATCTGTATTGGGACCAGTGCTCTGAAATGTGTTAAAACACTTTCCTTTGTCCTGAATTTGAGTGTTTGTAAGCCCCGTTGACTTATTAAAGGATTTTTGATTCTCATTAGCTTGTGCAGTACTTTTCACTTCCGTTCTGCACTTCACACATTACAAAAACCTGTGAATTGTGATGGATCGTGAGCTGTGTGAGCCACTACGTCACAGATCCTCTGGTTTCTGCTCTGTGTGACGGTACACTGATTAAAAATCAGATGCAAAGATCACTAACCCAGCATGCATTGGGGAACTTTACTGAAATCTGGCTTTAAAATATGAAAAAAAACCCAAAAAAAACCCCACTGTTGTGAGCTGCAGCTGATTAATTCTTAAAATCAATTAAAAAATAAACTGGAATTGAGAGACGAATACTGAGTCAGAGCCAGCGGTGCATAATAGCACAAAAAGCTTTTTTCATGTCAGAAGATATTGTGAAAGACTCATTTTTTAGGTTTTGTGGGACAGAAGATTGGAGACAGTTTCATTAGATAGAAAGAGAGAGAGATGAAAAGAGAGATAAATTGCTTTGAATAGATGCCAGTGAAGCATATTAGCCTGATTACAGACAAGTATGCGTTCAGTCGGTCTTTTATTATTTGATAATCGTTAGATTCTGCGTCCTTTCCAGAAGCATCTCCTTCCTGAACATAAAAAATTCAGACAATGAAAAAAAAAAAGAAAGAAAAATCTGAAAACCTTGTCGAATAATTGAAATAAGAAAGAGACATGGAGAACAATAAGAAAGACATGACAGGGAGACGGCAGAGGAGGTGAAGAGCAAGTGGAGCGGAGCAGGATGGAGGGGAAGTGAGGTAGAAGAGTGGCGGCGTGAAGATGTTTGAGCAGAATATGAATTATTTCCATGCTGACTCTTCAGAGAAAGTTCAACCTCTTCCACTGACGTCCCCTCTTGTGACATCACCCCTGCTTCCTCCCCTTCATTTCTTTTTTTGGTTGGAGATGACAGGAGCTGAGGAGGAGGGGAAAGGAGGTGACGGGAGAAGGAGAGAGGTAAGGAGAGGTGATGGAGAAAGAGAGAGAGAGAGAGGGAGGGAGGGAGGAGATGGGGGAATAGAAATGGATGGCAGCGGAGAGGAGAGGCAGAAACAAGAGAGATGAAAGGAGGGAAATGAAAGGGAGAGGTGAGAGGAAAAAGGGTGAGGCCAGTACATAACAGAAAAAAAAATGAAAGGAGGAGAGGGGAGAAGAAAGAATAGACTTGGATGTGAGGCAGAAGAAAAGAAAGTGGAGAGAAAGTAGGGCAAGGACAATGAGGAAAAGATCAAGAGGAGGGAGGAAAAGGGCTGCAGACAGAAAAAAGAGAGGGAAGGTGACACAGATGTGGACAGAAGAGGTGAAAATGAAGAGCAAGTAAAAGGACGAGACAGTCAAGGAAAAATGGGAAAGGAACGAGAGTAAAAGTCGCAAAAAATGACAGAAGGAGGTGGAGAGAGGAGATGAATGCAAGAAATACAAGAGAAAATAGAAATATGTGATGTAAATGTGAGGAAACGACATTGATTAAATAAGAAAGAAATCTGGAAATGAAGGAGAAAAGGGTAAAACAGAGGAAAAGACTGAAGGGAGGGGACTGCAGACAAAATGAAATGAGGTAAAATGTTGTGGAGCTAGACGTGCAAAACACAAATGAAAAATGTATAGAGAAAAAGGGAGAGGATGGAGAGGGAGGAGGCAAAATGTTTAGGCAGAAGGGGGAAAAGGACGAGAGGAAAAAGTTGTTAAAAAAAAAAAAGGAGCAAAAACAAGCCTGTAGACAAAGGGGGTAATCGGGAAGAGAAAGAACGGAGATCTGTGCTGCTCTGCTGGGCTTCCTCAGCCTGTCGCTGAAAGTCACAGATGCATGAGGGCTTCCTGTAAATAATTGAAGAGGGGGAGTCCCCCCCTACATACACACACTCACACTCAGCATAAATCCCCTCTAAAGCTGCATAGAGGGAAAGTGAGCATGTTTGATCATTTTCCAGCTCTGTGACTGATGTGCAGACAGCTACAAGATAACAAATATATAAATTATAAACGGCAGGATGGGTTTATTGTGATGTCAGCACTGCTTGATGTTTAATTGGTTGCTGCAAAGGTCCTGGCTGTTGGAGTGCCTCGCACTGGTAGTAAGAACCAACCTGTAGAAATACTCATTAAATGTTACGAGGGTGCCATCACAGTTCGTTTTATCCTGCTCTGGACATGAGCAGCGACGTTTAGCTTTATGTATTTAGTAATTGGTTGGTTTAGGTTCGCACTAACCAAAGAGCTTTATTTTGGACACAGTTTGGTTTATCTTTCATCCGTCTTGGCTAGATAGAAATCAGACTCCAGTGCCTGCAACTTCAAGAAGACATGGTGCACTTGTTAGCAGTCTGTTCTGTAACGACTTGAAGATAGACCAGCAGTCCAAAGCATTTTGCACTTGGAAGGACTTTTACATTACAGCGTGTTTGCTAGCAGGTGTCAAGACATTATCTTGTAGCCGCAGTTGTGTGAAAATGTAAGCAACCCTTTCAAACAGTGCCTGCAGATAAAGGTGATATATTTCAAGAACACCACAAGGAAAATCAGCTTTTTCTACCAGTATATTGATTAAAGTTTTTTTAAGACAGATACCAATACTTGGTGATTTTAAATTCTGATATATCGGCCGATATTTTCTTTCCAACGCACAAAACATAAACAGATTTCCCAAACATCTGTTATGTGTACTTTTCTATGAATCCTTATTGAGAATATTATCAATATAATATTAATCTATTGTCACAACTTGTGGGTTACCCCCTTACTCTCTGACCAACTCTGCTCAGGTCAGTCGGTTGTTTTTGTCACAGTGATGGGGAAGCCGACAAATTATGCAACTTCCACACTCATGACATGGTTGAAGGGTGTTTCTCCCTGCTCTTTGTTACTTTTTACACTTTAATTTATCATCTGCTATAAATGCCAATACTGATATACCGGCAAATACTGATATTGGCAAATAGCTAATATCAGCGGGGCCAATATATTGGTTGACCTCTAATATCGACATATGGAGAATTTAAGTACATCTTTGACATAAGACTTATGTGCTTCCCTAAATTCCTTTTTTTCCAAGGATGCCTTCTTGTTTCTTCCATATAAAGCCTGTATTAAATACTCCACAACAATTTAATGTTTAACTATGAGCTATTCAGTAACCATCCAGTTTTTTTAGACATTTCTTAGTAGACTTGTTGATGCTCTTAAGGTCGTTATCTTGTTACAAGGACCACCTCTAGTTCAACTTAAGTTTTTAGACGGATGGCCGCACATTACCTCTTTAATATGATAGAAAGTCCACAGCTTAGGTAATGGCTGGGATCTGGTCAGGCCATAATAAAGCAAAGCAAAAGTGAAGTGTAACATTTCCACTACCACGCTTGACAAGTGGTATAAGAGTCTTCTCTTAACAAAGCTGTCTTTGGTCTCTGCCAAACATGAGTATCGTTACTGTGAACACAGCAAATAATGTGCCCAGTGCAAAAGATCTTTGATGTTTGTAGGGTTGTCAAAAAAGAAAGATCGTCAGATACTAACTGATACTAAAAACTGTCGCTTTAGATCAGGGGTGTCGAACTCCAGGCCTCGAGGGCCGGTGTCCTGCAGGTTTTAGATCTCACCCTGTTTAGACTCACCTGAATCAAATGATTAGTTTCTGGAGAACTTCAAGACATGTTGAGGAGGTAATTTAGCCATTTAAATCAGCTGTGTTGGATCAAGGACACATCTAAAACCTGCAGGACACCGGCCCTCGAGACCTGGAGTTCCATACCTGTGCTTTAGATACTTACCAGCAAACAGAACTGATACCAACAGAGCCGTCTTCGCTTCTTCCAGTCAACACAACCTCATAGAGCAGTGCTGCAGACAGGCACACCTGACCTCACTAACAGCTGAACACAAACACGAACAGCTAACTTTTTTAATGTTATTAGGTGACATTCACAACACTAAACAACACTTTACGAGGAATTCAAAGAGGTCAGTAAATCTCCTATTTCAATGACATTGAAGTATTAAACTGTTATCACAAACATCAGCCTGTCAGGCACACGTGTTAACATTAGCTATTTCACTATAAGCAATTATTCCACAATCACATCGGCCATCTGTTAAGGTATCATTAAGATAACAGCAGTGGCTAATAATAAAACAGTAATGTTAATGTTGAAGCTAGGTAGCAAACATTATCATTGAACTTTTAACTGTATTTTCCTATCGATAAAGACCCACACCACCCACTGCCATCCGTACTACAGCACAGTACAAGGACATTTTCTGTAATTTAATGAAAAGGTTATATACTAAATTCATAATTACATAACAGTCTGAGCAATGATCTACCAGAACGTTGTCTGTAACACACATTTAATCATATAGTTTCACTGGACTGGCCCACTTATCATCAAAGTGGACTGAATGTAAAAATGAGGTTGTCATCCCTGCTCTAGACTTTTGCATAGTTTTTTTTTTCTTTTTAGAAAATGTTAGGCTACGTTCACACTGCAGGCGAAAGCGCATCAAATCCGATTTTTTTGACCCCATGCGACCCATATCCGATCATGGTATGACAGTGTGAACGGCACAAATCCGATATTTTCAAATCCGATCTGGGTCACTTTCGTATGTGGTACTGAATCCGATACGTATCCGATGTTTTAGAAAGCGACTGCTGTTTGAACGGTCATGTCGCATTAAATCCGTCTTTTACGTCACTGACACAAGACAGACGCCAATTATCAGCGCCGGAGAAGCGCCCGAGAAGACATCGCGAACGCTTCCTGGCCATCCAGTGAAACTGTTGGGAAGACAACGTGAACATTTTATTTGTACTGTATAATCTGCAGATTCTGACAGAAATCTGCAACTATCCTTTGAAGCACCGCTCCTCTAAAACAGCAATAAGGATCATTATTAGGTTATTTACATTATTATGTAAATAACAAAATAACTTAAAGCAAAAATTGGGAAACGTAAAGTCCGAAGTCTTTATATTAAAGGCCATCAGTCAAACAATACTGTTTGCTCTGGGTCTAAACAGAGCGCGTTGTGTGTGACGTCTTCTTTTGCGCATGCGGGCCGCTTTGAGCGTTCACACTAGAGCGCGTTTGTTGTCGCATTTTATTTGTAGTGTGAACAAGCAGACAAAAAAATCAGATTTGATCAAAAAATCGGAATTGAGCGTTAAGACCTGCAGTGTCAACGTAGCCTTAGTTTTGCTTACCTACCATTTTGCCATCTCTATTCTGATTGTAGAATTTAAATAAATTGAATAGAAAATAGATTTCATTTGATTTGATTGATGCGCGCCAAGAGGCCTAACAGTTCTTAGATCTTTCCAGTGGTGACACATCAGTAGCACGCAGAACACCAGACCCCAGATGAAACAGGCTCCAGATGACGGTCATTAAGGAGGATCTAATCACTGGCACCTAATATAAAACTCCTGATTCCGATTTTGTAAATCTGAAGGTTACGTAAATATAACCTTTTACATGATTTCATGTGACAGAATGCCAAAAAAATAAAATATTTGCTTGTCTAAATAGCTTGAAAAAGCCACAGTTTCTACAGGATGTGTTTCTTTTTGAGTATATTTAAAGATTTCTAGTCTCTTATCCGATATAGTTTAAATAACATTTATTTTGTGACCCATTAAGCATCAGTGTGTGTGTGCAGTGTGATGGACTAAACTAAACAGGAGTCCAGTTCAGGTTCCTGCAGATGGAAAAATAATTCCATCGATCTCGACTTTCATATTCGGAATTAAAAGTGCCAGAACGATTCACACGACTTCACAGCCTACATTATGCATTCAAATCCCTGAATAAATGTGTCTCATTTGTCACTGAAAACAAGGAAAAGGACATTTTTGAAGAAATGTGAAGTAATGTAATCAATTTTAACACATTTTCTTCTGACATGTCATCACTCACAGTTCTCAATTGTAAATGAAACTGAATTTTCTTCTCCAAATCTCAAAAAATATGAGATGTAAAATGTAATAATGTGCATTTCAGGGTTGCGTGGGTTTTTTTACTCTTTAAATGTCAGAAAAGACAAAAAAAAGGAAACATTTCTTTTTCCCAAATTGCTTTCAGTATCCAAGCTGTGTATGTAGATTACATCATCCTCAGAAATTGACATTATTCCTGGTATAGTGCATTTTCTTTGCAGCTTCTTCCTGGATGTATGCTGCTCTGCTCTTGGTGTGTTTTTTATCCTCTTATTGCAAATTGTTAATGATATGCTGCAAACTTAGTTATACATGGTAGCTCTTATTAATCCCAGATAACCAGCATCTGGCGGCTGTGTGGTTGTGCACGTATGTGTGTGGGTTTGGGAGTGCGTGCGCTCAGCTAACAGATGGCACAGTGTGCAATGAGCTGCTATGTGATAATTATGGAGCATGCTGGGGGAAGTGGAAAAAAAGTGCTGATGAGTTTGGGACTGTGTGTGTTTGCGTGTGAATGAGGACGAGAGTGGTAAAAGAGTGCGTCCCTGCGCAGAAGGGTGAATATTCCACGCATCGGTATGTTGTGTGTGCGCGGACGTATCAGGGGTGTTGGGTAGGTGTAGGTGTGAAGATGTCGGCTGAGAGGTGAAAGAGGAAATTGAGTTTTTGCCTTGTTTTTTCTTTTTTTTTCTTTTTTTTGCAAAATCATTGCACATTTCCTGCATCACACCGCTATTACCGCCACACTGTGTTCTTCTACCGCTGCTGTATATGGATGAGAAAAAAGACAGGCAATATTACATTAGGGACAGCTTTGAACGTTATTTCCTGTTGATAATACCTGTTGTGACACACAGCAAACAAAACAGAAACATTTTTCAAAGGTGAATATTTTCATACATTTTACCAACAGGCCTGTAAGGACGTTTTGTAGACATGGTAAGTTGATGACTTTAAATACATTTGCCAGCCATTTTATTAGTTACACCTTGATAGGGCCAGGTTGAACCCCCTTTTTATCTTCAAGCTGCCTTAATTCTTTGTTGCATATATTCAACAATGTCCTGGAAACATTCCTCTGAAATTTTGCTCCATGTTGCCATGACACGATCACACGTTGCTGGAGATTTGTCAACCTGATCCCAAATGTGCTCTGTTGGATTGATCTGGTGACTGTGGAGACGATTTGAGTACACCGAACTCATCGTCAGAGTGGAAAAAGTTTTTCTAAGGTTTTTTGGTGCAATTTTGGTTAGCTCTTGTGAATTGTACCTTCAATCTCCTGTTCTTAGCTGACAAGATTGATACCCAGTGTGGTCTTCCGCTGCTGTACCCATGTCTAAAGCAGTCTGGCCATTTTCCTCTGACCTCTGGCACCTCTTCTCAATTCTGATGGTCGGTTTGAACTTAAACAGAATCTCTTAACCACGCCTACAAGCCTAAATGCACCGTGTTGTTGCCATGTGATTGGATGATTAGGTATTTGCATTAACAAACAGATGTATTTAATAAAGGGCCTCTGTATGCTAGGTTTGTGTAGGTGTTGGCATTAGGTGTGTGTATCTTGACAACTGTCCCTGAAAGCTCCTTTTTTCTCCTTTTTTTTCAATCTGTATTTTGCTGACTGTCCACCATCAAAGATTAGAAATGCAAATGTAGTCCTTCATGCAGTGAAGTCTCAGTGAATCGACCTTAGAGCCCTGGTCTGCTTGTTTGGGAGTCCCCTGTGAGCTTACACACCATCTTGTTGCTACTCTTCCAGCTTTGACTTTATACACCCCTCTTATTTTTTCAGTCACCTTTCTGTTCAGGTATCACTAGGTGATAGAAACATATTGGCGTACCAATATATAAATTACCTTAAAAGAAAAGGACAATGGTATTTAATAGAGATGGACCGATCCGATATTACGTATCGGTATCGGTCCGATACTGACCTAAATTACTGGATCGGATATCGGCGAGAAATAAAAAATGTAATCCGATCCATTAAATATCAAAAAAGCACCTCACAAAACTTGCGACACGGCGTAACTCGGCTCATAACCGTAGCACGTCGGAGCAGTATGCCTCACGTGATAGAGCGGCTGCGTGTATTTGTAGCCTCGCTACCAAACCAGCATTTCATCTCCGAGGAAGTTATCCCAGAGAGAAGTAAAGCAAGTGTGTAAGTTCATCTCTGAATGTTTGTAAAGCGTACCCACGTTAAGCTTAACAACCGATATATGGAGCGACTGCCTCTCTCTCTCCCTCCCCTTCCTGCCGCTACTTCAATCGTGAAACTGCTTAATGATCAGCTGATCGGCTTTTCTGTCGTGAGTCCGTCTCTCTTCTTTGTTTTTGGCCCACTTTGCACCAGAAAGAGGAAACCAGCAGCTGAACAACAGCAGCACGTTTAAACTTGATAAGCTGTTGTTAGAATTTATTTAATATTACTTTCTACACCAGGATCCTTTTCTACGTAGCTGACGGCTGGTAACTGTGCAGGGGCGGATCTAGCAAAGTTTAGCCAGGGGGGCCGATAGGGCGTGAACAGGGAAAAGGGGGCACAAAGACATACTTTTCTTTCTTATTCTCATTTAAAATGTCTAGCTTTTAATAAATAATTATCTGAATCTTACACCCAAAGTTTTAATCTGATGTAAAATGTATAGAAGTCCATTACTGTATATAGTAACTGTTAAGTCTAATATACCCTAGTAAGCTATAGTACTTTTTCCTTTGGGAAGGTACCATCTGTGAATTCTGCAATTCTGTTGAAGAAAGATGTTGAATCTATTTAATTATTCTTGAAAAATAATTTATTTTTGTGCATTTTTTTTCACCCTGCATCAAATTAAAGTTGATTACATCGATTAAGCATCATGAGGTGGAGGGTGGGGGGTGGTTCCCTATTTTTTTTTGCTGGGAGTTTGCAACCCTATTAGTTAGGTTGCTTAATATTTCTGCTAAGTACTCTTTAAAATACCAGAATAGGGAGGATGGAGTAGGTTTAAGTTTATTAGATTGATCAGTGTTGCTGAACTATGAAATATTTCGGGCGCAGTGTATTTTTTGCATGCAGGTATAACAGAATAGCTTTAGTGTTGTTGTTTATTTAAACTTGAGGATGAACTTATACAAAATGCAGCAAGATATTAAAAAAAACCAGTTTTATTGATTAAAAAACACACTATATCGGATTCATATCGGTATCGGCAGATATTAAAATTTATGATATCGGTATCGGACATAAAAAAGTGGTATCGTGCCATCTCTAGTATTTAATAAACCTGTTTTAAAAAAATAGATGATTAGGAGCATTTTTAAACAAAAACACAGAAACAAAATACTGAAACTAGCCTAATATAACTTAAATAATAATAAAATACTTATATAAATTAGTAAATTAAATAAGGGGCTAGTAAGGTAGAAATTGTACAAAAGAGAAAGCATAATTAAATAGAAAATACAAAAAGGTCAACTAAAATAAAAGAGCTCAGTGAATAAAAATGTAAATGTAATACATTAAGGTGGACTGGTTTTGGGACAGGCCATTTGTTTGGCTTTGAATAATATCAGTTTGCAAGTATAAAAGCCATTAATGCCCCAATAAAATCATTCACTTTTTACAACAGAGGCATTCTGCTATTATATACACAAACATTGTAATATGTGATACACTTTTCTCAGATCCATATCACACGATATTCAGTATACATACTAATTCTACACATTATATACTATAGCTAATGGTCATCATACACAGCAGTTCATGACAAGTTTATTATAGTTAAAACTAAAACTCAATGTGAGAAAGCATTTTAGTTTACCAAAATAAAAATGAACTGAAACTGAAAAATTTGTCATCACACCTTTCCTGATGAGGCCTTAACGGACACGTTTATTAGTCATGAAACATTAAAAGTTATGTTTTTATTGCAGTAACTGTATTGATTTTCCTTTATCTTACCTCTGTGATATACCCTCCACACAGTAAAAGAGACTAAAACAATATATTGAAACAAAAAACAAGATAATAATAAAGTGTAATAACTGTTGTTTGTGATAAGGAAACTACACCATATATAAAATAAGTGAACAGCTGGAATACAGTCAGTGTGCTACTTTAAAAATTAAACTCCATAAATCTAATCTTTGACTCTTCTTTAGTTTATCAAAAGCTTTGTATACACGTGCAATTTATAAAACTGCCTTTTGAGATTCCTAAGCTGACTAATAACATATAATAATAAAGATTATAGCATTTAACAAAAGTAGCATTACATGATAAAATATAGTTATGTAGGGAAGAAAAACAAATTAATGACATATGATTTAAAACATGTTACATTAAAAAAAGTAGCGCTGTAAAAATAAAATAAAGTAAAATCAGGAACACAGTAAAACTGACGGGTTTTGACATTTCAGATGTCGAGAAGGAGAGGCTCCCAATGCATAGGAGAGAAGTCTAAAAAAGGCTTTCTCTAATGGTCTCCAAGCTGAAAAGGAAAAAGGACGGATTCCTAGTGTCACAGGAGCAAAGATTTCAGGCGTGTGTAGAGAGAAAGAGATCAGGGAAGTAGTGAGGGGCAAGTATGTGAAGGAAGAGCCTGTGTTTAATGCAAAAGACTTCAAATCAGCAACTGCTGCAGAGATGAATCTTGTATTATTTCACTGAGCTGTAAGTAATGATTATTTCATTACTGATCAATAATTTTTTTAAAGATTGTTTGCAAAATATTTGGATATGCTCAGAAAGGCATAGAATATTTATTATTTAAGAACATATAAATATCATATCATTCTTTTGCTTGAAACTAAAACCGTGAGGGTTGTAGTCGTGTTCTCACGCTGGGGTTTGGTGATGTTGAACTTTTGGTTCTTTTTTATTTCTTAAATCTCGTGTCCTCTTGATTTCATTGTTGTTCTATTGATGGTGAGTTTTTGTGATTTTTGTGAAATTATTTAGCTCTGTTGTCATTTGAGAATCACGTTTGAGTCTTTTGGTCTCTTTAGTGTTTGTGTGGTTTCTGGTTATTTGCTGTTTTGATAACTAGCTTTCTTGTGTGCCTTGTTTCAGCTTTTACCTAATATCCGTCTGCTTGTCTACATTTGTGTTGACAGGCCTTTATTATGACAAGTCAACCAAAGAAAATCTGTAATTGTCTCTACTCTCTATTAATCAATTGGTTTTTGACGATGACCTCTCTCAATCTCACATTAGCTTAAGTCAATTATTATTAGATATGAAAGCTTCTTTTTTTCAGCTGAAAATGGCTTTGCAGGTAGTCTGACTCTCCCACTGCCAAAAGTAATGACTTAATCCTTAACTCCATTGATGTGGTGCTTTCACAGACTATTGTCCGACCAATGACAGGCAGGTCAATTGAAAGCAACCAGTCGATCTGGAGAGCATAGCTGTCGACAAGAAAGTCAATCAAGTATGAAAATAGTTGGTTACTAATTGTGTGACGGATCTATTGGGTAATTATTTGTCTCAGCACACTGTTAAAAGAGTTCTTTTCCATCCGTATCTGCAATGAGGATATTTTTTCCCTTTTCAGCTTCTCTGCACAGCTCTGCGACATGTTTCAGAACAAGATGTTTTAAGCAAACACTAGGGGTGTGTGTGCTTTGTATGTACGTTCATGTCTGTGTATCTGACACACGCCTGTGTACGTAGGCGTGCGCTTCCATTCAAAACGCAGTTGGTACAGCACTCAGACAGAGTGAGTCCTGTGATGTCTACATCCAGAGAGAGATGAGAAGGAAGAGGAGTGGCAGAGAGAATAAATGTTAGCCATGTGAGTCATGACACACGCACACATTTTCTGGTAACTAGAGAATAAATTAGTTACCGTGGAGCTGTGGAGCCTCTTCAAAGACACCACTCTGTGAATCATGACACTGAAGTACCACAGGACAGGCTTCACACTCTAATAGCAGGTTTGAACGTTTAGAGAAACATACTGTCCACGGCTGATGTTTCAGAAATGAGTGATATGCAGTACTTGTGGCAGTTTTTCAACCTTTCTCCAGTGAATCTGCACCTTTTTGCAGAAACTCACATCACTAAGATGGAGGCATAGAGAAATCTAAAGAAACTCAAAACACCCCTGGGTCAAGGACAAGAAATATTTTTTATCAACTTGGAGACAATTTTGCAGACCATGTTCAACATGTGTGAATTAGATTCTGAGAAAATGGATAGCTCTGTGATGGAGGGATCCTAAGGATGATTAGACAAACAGAACCAAACTAGAAAACATCAACACCCGAAGCCACATGTTGCATTTCAGTATAATTCAATTCAATTAAGTTTTGCTTATATAGATCCAAATTACAACAACCGTCGCCTCAAGATGCTTTTTATTGTAAGGTCCCTACAAGGACCCTACAATAATAAAGACAAAATCCCAACAATCAGATGACCCCTATGAGCAAACACTTGGCAACTGTGGGAAGGAAAAACTCCCTTTTAACAGGAAGAAACCTTTGGCTGAACCAGGCTTTGGGAGATATGTTATTTTAAACTATTTTACTTTGTCAAAATGAACAAGTTGAAATGGTTTATTTATGCCTTAAAGACTAATGTACAAAAAAATATGAAATGACTCTTCATTAAATTACCTAAAATTTGTACACGAGCAACCCATCATGGATTGCTCAGTCTCCAAATGCAGTGATTAAAAGGCACATTTTGCTAGGTGTCTAAATGTTCAAATTTGAGCTTTAACAAGTGATGTTATGTTAACTTATAACTTATACAAGCACTGCCTTAAAACTAAAACATACTGCTGGAAAATGCTGTCTGTAGAAGATCCCACAGAGTTTGCTAAGAGGGTCTCAAGAGAGCAAGAGTGTACAGAGGCTTTACCTGACGAGCACCTGTAGGGTATGAGAGATCAGCGCAGAGAACTGCTTATCTTTGTAAGCTCATTAAAGCACTTGTTGACCTCATAAGAATTACAAGTAAGCCTGCTTACCAGTTTGAGTTATGTTTTCATATTTGTTCAAAGATTAAACACTGCCAGGGTTGCAGCTTCAAAAATAAGGCTAAAATTGTCTCTCACCCCATAGGAATATGTTTAAGGGCCATATTAATTTAATGGAGTGCATGAATAGAATTATAGTCAGATATATTCATGCCTTGATGGTGTGCTTTCCTTACTGTGCTTTGGTTGAAGCAGCTGTCTCGCTTTAAATCTGTGTTATTTTGTCTGAGTTATATGCAGCTTCAGTCCTGTCTGAGTTTGTAATTGGTCATCTGGTTTAAGACCAGAGGTGAACATGCAACGTAAAGAATGATAAGTGCCGTTGTAGTGCCATTTACTGTGACTGCAGTTGTTAAACCAGATAACCTATGATTCTCACTTCCGGTTCCATATTTTTTCTTCCAGACACCAGAGAGTTCAGTGGTAGAAAATCCTGATTTATTCTATGCTAGGCCTGGGCCTTGGTCTAGCCCAAGGATAGGCAACTCCAGGCCTCGAGTGCTGGTGTCCTGCAGGTTTTAGCTGTGTCC
This sequence comes from Oreochromis niloticus, assembly GCF_001858045.2. Lineage (NCBI taxonomy): Eukaryota > Metazoa > Chordata > Actinopteri > Cichliformes > Cichlidae > Oreochromis > Oreochromis niloticus. The sequence continues at coordinate 12,121,090 of NC_031986.2, forward strand.
TTTATCCAACACAGCTGATCCAAATTGCTAAATGACCTCCTCAACATGTCTTGAAGTTCTCCAGAGGCCTGTTAATGAACTAATCATTTGATTCAGGTGTGTTGACCCAGGGTGAGATCTAAAACCTGCAGGACACCGGCACTCGAGGCCTGGAGTTGCCTACCCCTGGTAGCCTCTCAGGTATGTCTGTGAAGGTTCTCAGTCATCTTGCTCATCGTAGTCTAAGGAGCTTGGAAAGAAAAGCATCTGGACTTCTTTAAGTTTCCTTGAAGATGTTTCACCTCTCATCTGAGAAGCTTCTTTAGTTCTAAGAGCAATTGGTGGAGAGTCCCAGATTTAAGCCCTATGGGAGTGTCCCATAAAGCTTCCCAGACGCCTTAACACCCACTCACATCCTGGGCCATTTGACCTCAGTAAATCACATGATAGGGTGGGGCTAGGTTTTCCAGTGGGTTCACCCGAAACCTTGATTAGGGAAACCCTAGCTGATTGGGACCCACAACCCTTTTCACACCTTGGCTCATGTGATTAAGTAGCGGATCAATAGGGGGGCCATGACCCTCTTGTGGACACTCCCATAGGGCATAAATCTGGGCCTCTCCACCAATTGCTCTTAGAAGTGAAGAAGCTTCTCGGATGAGAGGTGAAACGTCTTCAAGGAAACTTAAAGAAGTCCAGATGCTTTTCTTTCCAAGCTCCCTAGACCTCTCCCTTTAAGGCCATCCTCCCTTTTTTCTGATTGGCTATAACTTCCAAATAGAAGGTTTAAAGAGAAGGTGTGTGGGGCTTCTTTCCTCATAGCCATACCTGTGTCCCTGAGATGACCATATTAGCGATATCTGCTGTTGCTGACATCGTGCAGGGTCAAAACTAGAATCTGTCTGAAATGGAGCATTTGCAGCAGGCCCAAGCATGGGCTTTTGGATCACATTACTGTTACACATTGACCTTATTTTCAGTAAGAGGGCCACATTCAGTGTGATGGGGCCATATTCAATATGAACATCCACCATTGTAATAATATAAATATGACAGAAGAGAAGGAAAGGAATATTTAGTCCTCCCTAACAGGAGCCTGTGCTGTGGTTGTTGCTGCGCCTCTAACACACCTGATCCAATTAAGAGCCACACATTTTCATCACAGAGTAATTGGATCAGGTGTGCGGATCTGAAGTGGTTGAGGAACACTGTGGTGTTGCTGACATGCTGAGAGCAACGCTGTGATCTGAATCAGATTTATGCTGTAATTCAGTATGCCTGGGCTGGAGGACATCCTTTCAAGTCTCTTTCCCAAGCACACTCCTCACTCTTTTGTTTCCTTATGCCAACACTTTTCTTTCCACTCCTCCTCTTCCTCCTTCTCTGTGGGCTTCTTTTCTTTAGGATGATTTGTTTACCCACAATTCCCGTGGGTAATTAGCGCTGTGATAATAACTGGTGTTGGAAACAAACACACCCACTCACTGAGCAGTGCACACAAACAGACACACAAACACACGCGCATTGGGATGAAAAACAACTTTCTTGAGCTAAGTCGCATTAAGTCTCGTTACAAGGAGAGCAAATTCACGTTAAAAAAGGGGAACAAATACGAGCAACGTGTCTCAGCATTTGGTAATAATAAAACTGTACAATTTATATGATGTTTGAACCAAATTAAATGAACGTAATGTTGGGTGATAATCGCTGCCATTAACTTACTTGGTGTCTCGATAATATAATATTATGATCATTTTGTGGTGGTTGATTCGATTTTACACCGGCAGCAATTAAATAGAGATTTTTTTTGTTATAATGAAAAACATGACACTAGGCTATTCAATTAAAAAAATAATAATAAAAATAACTTGATTAAGTAGACATTTAACGAGGAAGTTTGGAAGCTTGTTTCCGCCACAGAAAAAAATTACAATCCATAACCTAAAATTCGGAGTAAGGTATTTAAAATTTCGAGTTAATCAGTCAAAATTTCAAGGTAGCAACTCGAAATTTCGAGTTAGCTCTCCCAATCAGGAATATCTGTGGTAGTACGTTAATTCCTTGTTATTGGAAGCATTAGACGGCAGCTGTCCAACAATTTGGCATCATTTGCTAGAAGGCATTCAAAGCGTAAGAACCTGGTGTTGATTAAGTCATGTTTGTTATACACTGGTAGCTCACTCATGCTGATGATACTACCTGATTTTGAGGGTGCATGCATCTGTGCCATCTGCTTCTTGGTAACAAGGAAACAACCTGATTGGCAGAGCTAACCTGAAATTCAACTTATCAACTCAAAATTTCGAGTTGTGGATGTCATAAGAAAATGATGGGAAATTTTAACTTTTATCTGAAAAGGATCTCTGTGTGAATCATAATATCTTAGATCTTGGTATTGGCATTTACAACAACCACTAAATGAAAATGAAAAAAGCAAAAAAAGACGAGAGAAACACCCTTCGACCATGTTATCTGTGATGTCATTGCATAGTTTGTCCACAAGAGGGCACTCTGCAGCTTCCCTATTCACGACCTGTGATATGAATGCCAGAAAGGTAACAAGAAGCTGATCTGAGCAGAGCTGGGCAGAGCGTTAGCGAGTAAATACATAACAACACAAAACATACGGCAGAAAATTCTGGTTATGTTTTGTTTTTCTGAAAGAAAAAAATATTGTCCGATATATCAGAATATCAGATTTTTAAGTTCAGAAACATTGGAATCAGTCTTAAAAACCCTATATTTTTATATTTGGCTGTAACTAATTATGAACATTTGTTGGATGTAATTTACAAAGAACATACGTGATAAAGCAAAAATGTGTGACAGTATAAAGTCATGCTGGAGGGGTTGGTTTATTGTTCAGTATCAGATTTTAAATGAGCCCATGTCATGTTTTAATTATGGCCCCTAAAATATTTGTGTTTACGTTCTCTGGTTAAATTAATTTAGATCGATGACAGAACGGTTTGGCTCGTCTCCTTACTGAATGGAAGACTGCCGCCGGGTCATTTTGAAGTAATGGTGTTCACATTGTTTTCATTCACTTTCATAAAGTAATGCATGTTACTGGACTGCAGATTACTTAACCTCACTCCAGCCTGCTGTCAACAGTTTCAAAAGGATTCATGAGAAGACCGCAGTTAAGACTGATACAATTCCGTCTTAACTTGCTCACTCAGTCTTTAGTCTTTTAGCCCACAGTCCAGGACAAGCAAATCATGAAGCCTGTGAGTCATGTAGCAGGTGCCACAGCCACAGGTCTGAACTCTTTGTCTTCTTTTAACCTGTGTTTGATTCAGCTCCCTTCAGCAGTACATGTTCCTCATTCTCAATAGATTATAGGCTTTGGTAAAATGCAGTAATTACTTACAGTGGTGTATTGTTGCCCATGTTTCTACTGGGAAGTTCCCAGTGGCCAGCAGTCAAGCTGTGGCAGCATTATCAGCTAGGTGCCAAGCTCTGTTATTAGTGCAGCCTTATGCTGAGCCAAGACTTGAGATTGCTTCTCTCTCTCTCTCGGTCTGATTTTGAATTCCTTATTTTTTAGGTCTTTAATGGATGAGGGACAAAGTGCTGCCTGTATCAATTTAGTCTGTTTTTGAGCAGCATGTTTAACATGTTAATGGGCTCTTCTCTCTCTGATTATGGCTGGCCTGAAAAGCGGCGTCTGTTCAGTCTAGCATGCGTGTGTGTGCGTGCTATTCAAAAAAGATAACAGTGTGCATGCATGTGTGCAGTGTGTGTGTGTGCACTTTCTCTAAATCTCTGCAGAGCGCAGAGAAATGACAGCGTAAAAAAAAAAAAAAAAAAAAGGAGAGTGATGGGAGAAATACAAAGATAAGAAAAGGGAGCGAGAGTAAAAGAGAGAGAATCCCCTGCTGTTTTTCCAATCAGGAGGCGTCGTCCTCCTCACTTGGTGATTTATTCTCTCTCCCCTCTTCTTCATGTCCCAATTTCCAACCTCCCCTCCCCTCCCCTCCCCTCCACCCACCCCACCCTTCCATTCATTCTTTCTCCCTGTCTTTCTTTCTGCGGGCAGCCCGTGAACATAGCTATTTAGAAATGACGACAGAAGCACATTCGAGGCGGGCCACGCTGTTAAAATGACTCACCTGTAAGGCTGTGAGATTTTCATATGAAGTCTTTCTTCTACTTCACTTCTTCTTTTCTTTTTTTTTCTTCTGAAATCATACTGGACTATATGTTGCTGCTGCAGACCATCAGACATCAAAGATCTTTTATTTTAAAAGCAGTATTAAATGATGTATGACCTTACTGACCGACATTAATAAGTGTCTGGCACCGCTCCTTGCGCGCCCCGGCAAAGATCACCCTACTTAACAAATGAATAATGAATACAGGGTGCAGGTCAAGACTACATATATATATTATTAAGCTGGTGTTTTGCAAGAATCACAAATACTCAGCTCTGCGGAGATGCTCTTTATTTAAAAGGAAGCCATCTGATTTGCTGCGCTGTGTTTGTGTGCGGAAGGGGTGTCACTGACATTGCCAATAAATAGAGCATTCATTCATTATAATCTGCCTTGTTTCGTCACCAGCCAATCATGTAGTCACATTTCATATCCCAGCAAGCCCTCCTGCACCTCCCTCCATTCATCCCCTAGAGCCACAAGTGTGTGTTTTGCATTGGCGGCGTCTCCCGGCCGTACCTTTAAAACCGTATCACTTTAAATGTCTTCCTATGTTAGCGTGAGTGGATGTTGCAGAGCACCGAATGCATCATATTGTTACTGTGTTAAATTACCAATGCAAGTGTTTCTCTCTCGCTAGTGCAGCCCTCCCCTCAGACACACACAGACATACACCCACCCACCCGCTGACCCCTCCCTCTCAGCGCTGGTTGGTTGCCACGGCTACCGTGTCGCCACTCTTCCTCATGTTGCTATGAGACTCGGACCGACAGACCTGAGCTGAATGACAATGTGTCTGTGGCTCTGGCAAGAGGCCCACAACAACCAATAAGAGACAGTCTAGACAAACACTTCCTAATCTGGGGTCTGGGGACCTCTGGGGTGATTGTTTGGGTTTGCAGGAGCCTTTGCAGCCAAACGAGGTGCAGTTTATTAACGCTTTAGTATTATTTTTATTAAATTATTACTCCAGCAGCGTTTTGTAAATTATTGCGTGATTGATATCTGTGCTTGATTAAGACAAGAGTGCTCTTGTTGCACGAGGAGGAATCAAAATGAATGCTTGGATTAAAATTTTACAGTAAAACAGAGGTAGTTAGAGCTATCATAGTCAATATATATCAATATATATTCTATGACAGTGGGCTACTGACCATGAAGAAAGCTCCTCACATAATCAGAAGAATTTCACCAAAGCTTTTCAGCCTCCTTTAGCTCACTGTTTTGGTTTTTAGACCCTCAGTCACTCCATTTCCAGCCACACAGACACAAGTCATCTCCCTGTCTCGGTATGTATATTAATATGCAATCTTGGTTTTCTAATCATCTCTCACGCTTTGATATAATGACTGAAAATCACTCTAATTTCCCCACAAGGCCTATTGAAGTTTAATCTTATTCACAGAGTAAAAGGACATAACAGATAAAGTGAATACCGTTTTGGGAGCTTCTTCTTTGCTTCTTCCGCATTAATGAAAGCATTTGAACCTCAGAACTATAGAAACTCCCAACCATTATTCAATTAACTGATCGGCTTTAAAAAAACAGCAGATTAAAGAACAGCCATTGTATTATTCTAATAATTTATCACGAGAAAATGCAAAATGTTCTCCCATTCCTGTTAACCCTACAGTTTTAATCAAAAATGGACTGATAATGAGATTAATCATTAAGTGCAGCCCTAAGGGGAAAGCGCGCTCTCCATAAATGATTTCATGCTGGTTTGGTTTGATATTACTTTTATTTCTACCCCAAACATAGATTTGATTCGCCAAAGGCGAGTCGTTCCACCGTCATATACATATTTTACAAACTAACAAACTACATAATACAACAAAGAAGAAAAGTACTTGTGTTGCTAATCCTCTAAAAAAGCAAAAATAAGGGAATGAAGAAATAAATGCAAGAAACATATTGTGTTTATATCAGCTATGATATCAAAATCAGTTCTGTAGTATGTACAGCACATACACAGCATCAAAATGTGGTTTCTCCCTGACCCATGGTGTACAACTAAAATAAATAAATATAATAAATAAAGTCCAGGTTAAAACAGAGAGCTATGAGATTATGAGATTATGGGTAAAGAAAAAAGAAATGTCAGGAATATGCATTTCACAGGATATATGATCCCTTTAAAGCCTGAGCCAAGAGATAATTTGAAAATGCATATTTTCTGAAAATGGAGTGTTTATTGAACCTTCTGACAAATTAAAAAAGATAAATAAATACATATTAATTTGCATGTATGAGTTTTAATTAATGAGGTTCATAAAAATGTGAGGGCCATAAAAGTTATTTTATTGTGATAAACATGTTAGAATATCAAGTAAAAGATCCAAGTAGACATTATACATCACTGGAATTGTTGTATCTGAAGTTGTATATGAAGGCATTGTTACCAGTGCTTATTTGTTGTGGTGCATTAATTTTTTCATGGCTAAATGTTCAAATACAGTGGGATGAAGACTTTAAAAAGGCATATCTTTTATGTGTGGCTTTTTTCCTGCCTGTTTTAAATAAAAGTAAAAGAAAATAAACCAAGTAAGCCAAACTGTTATTTGAACGACTGATGTAAGCTCAGAGTTGATAACAAATATGTATAAAGCACTTTGGTTCGAAAAGCAGAGCCTCCTGATGTGTCATCTGAAATTATTCTATGAGTTTTTTTAGTGTTTTTGTCATGCCTCCCTCCATTCACCCCCAATAGGTCGCAGCAGATGGCCTGCCCTCCCTGAGCCTGGTTCTGCCGGAGGTTTGTAGCTGTGAAAAAGGGAGTTTGTCCTTCCCACTGTTGCCAAGTGTTTGCTCATAAGGGTCATCTGATTGTTGGGGTTTTTCTCTGTATTATTGTACCTTGCAATATAAAGCGTCTTGAGGCGATTGTTGTTGTGATTTGGTGCTATAAAAATAAAACTGAATCAAATCCGAGTCTGAAAACCCCCAGAAAAGAGTAACGTTTTATCCCAGCCTGCCTTTTATTCGTACTCGGCAGTGCAAGCGGACACTGGGGAGAGACGATTTTTCTCCCCGTAAGAATAACACCTTGTCTCTAGACTGAAATATGCTCCGCTGGAGGCGCCCGCATCCATGGAAAAGAGTTTTGACACATAACAGCAGAGCTGATGTAGGTGGGGAGGTGAGATCTTTGGGGCTTTGTGTCACCGGAATCTATCTGCTTTTTCTTTTTATCTGTTTAGTTTGCTGTCGGTGCACATAGCCAGAGCGTCAGGGGAGAACGAGAATGACACGGGTTAGAGCAGTACATCATTCAGGCGGTGCTGTGCTTCTACTCTCTGTCTGCGGCTGGTCAATATCGGGTTTTTTTCTTTGGTTGTTCCTTTTTTTTCTACAGAACTGTTGCAAGAAAATAATACTAGATCAAGCATAAGCACTGAGTCGAAAAGGGACAATTTGTGAGGAAGCGAGACTTTACAGATAATAAACTTTATTAAAGTCTCACGCAGACAATAGCAGCAAATATACAGTGCAAAGTAGTATCTATACATAAAGCACACATAATAGAAAACCGTATTAAGCTTGAAATGAGAGAACAAGACAGTTAAACCATAGAAATGCAGGCAGTATAACATTTATTGCAATTTTATTGGAATTTACGGCTCTAAAGTTTTCACATTTGCCCACATTCAGAATAATATACACAGAGACGTCTTGGTAGACTCTCATTAAAAACTTTTTCTTTTTCCCTTTTAAACTGAAAGCAAATATAACACCACTGTAAATTAAGTTTTCTGTAACAGTGATGCATACATACACTATGTGTGCAGCTATTTCATCAGTTCATTTATTTTATTCTGATACCATTTCAGTTCAGAATTTGGTTTAATAGTGTAGAAAACATAAATATTTCATGAGTTCAGCACTGCGAAAGAAAACGTGGCTCGCAAACTGTGGTAAAGTAATGTGATCGATATTTTCTTATGTCTCTGTCTCCCTCAGGAACTGTTCACGGCGGAGTGCAAGTTTAAGGAGTCGGTGTTCGAGAACTACTATGTGATCTACAGCTCGATGCTCTACAGGCAGAAAGAGTCGGGTCGGGCCTGGTTTCTTGGCCTCAATAAAGAGGGACAGGTCATGAAGGGCAACAGGGTCAAAAAGACCAAACCAGCAGCACATTTCCTGCCTAAACCCATAGAAGGTAACAAACTGGGCTTTTTATTTTCACTTTATATATGTATACATAGACATATATCCTCTGTCTCTCTTCACGCTGTCCTTCTGCTTTTCCTTTCCTCCGCCCCTGCAGTTGCGATGTACCGAGAGCCTTCGTTACACGATGTAGGAGAGGCAGTTCCTAAACTGGTCGGGGGCCCGCCATCCAAAAGCACAACCACTGAACCGGTAAACCAGTCAACAAACCCGACAAGGAGGAGACATAACCCCGCTCCTTGTTTTCACCTCGCCTGGCTGACGGGAGGCCAGGAGAAGCCACAAACTCGCCCCCACCCCCACTGCTGCGCTCTCCAAAAAAACAAAAACTGCAACAAAAAAGGTAACAAAACAAACAACAGTGGGACCACACGTCCAGCCTCACCAGGGGGGCCCGTAGAGACCACGCTGCAGTTGACGGCGGGGGGAAAAGGGGAGAAGGAAGAGAGTAAAGTCAGGCTGATGTCTGACTCATATTTCTGAACTGGGACAGTAGCATGTCCTCATCATATGGCAGAAAGCAGGACTTAAAATCTAAACAAAACAAACAGAAATCTGAAAAAAAATGTCGTTCTCACCGGTATTTTTCTGTGACAATCTGTAAGAATGAGGCTTTCGTCCCCCCGCGCCCTCTTTTTCCTTTTCTGTTTTTTCCTTTGCCAGGTTCGCTCACTTGCTGGTGGCCACAGACACACATGCACGCAGCGCAGCCTCCCCACAGAAATCGACCGCGCGTTCGGGTTCGATCTTTGAGTAAATAAGGAACAGATTAAAAGCATCAGCAAACACTGGGCGAAGAGAACACCTTAAACCAAACACTGATGATTCAGAGGACGCTTAGTCATCGATCAATTAAGATTTGGCACAGGACATTCTGTACTAAGCACACGGGGACATGTGCTTGGAAATTGCCGAATGCACTAAATACAAGGTAAACGCACCGGTTCACCTGCCCCTACTTTTGATCACATAATAAAGAGAGACTTGTCATTTATGACCACATAGCTTAAAGCATGTTTGACTTCTCAGTATTCCTTTACTATCTGTTTGTCAGTTATTATTCTAAACACACAAAGCACTAGTGATTTTTGAGCTACACTGTTGTACAGACGTAAATCAAATTTGAGTTTCTACCTCTGTGTCTTACACTCCCCACCCCTTTCTTTTGTTTTGGTTCCTTTACAAATGCTATGATTTCCACATCGCTGACATAAGTGCAGCTCAGGAGAGGAGGAGGTCGGCTGATAAATGAAGAGTTTAGGCATCGAGTTGCTCAAATCAGCGTGTAGCTGAGTATTGAAAGCAGAACGATTTACACAAATTCCTTGTTTGTAGCAGCACAGAGAGTATTGGAGGCATGCTGGTGTCTAAGCAGCATGGTAGCAGTCAGTGTTTACATAGAGTAGCAGATATTCTAGACTGGTCAGATGGCGCTATAAGCCTGGTAGAACTTTTATTTTTATTTTATTTTTCAATTGCCTTCCCATGTACTTGAAAACAAAAGCAGGAATTAGGGTAATACTGAACAGGGTAACTGATGTTAAAGCCACTGTGTGTAGAACTTGAACATCTCTCGCTTGACTACCCCAGTGTGTCGAAACGAAAACCAGGTCTAGATCGTGAAGTGTTGCCAAAAGCCAGTAAAAAATATGGATGTAGCTTCTGGGTCTGAAAAACGAAGCAAACGCAGAAGTGCCTTAGAAACCTGTACTCTTTTTAATGGCCAGCAGGGGGCGACTCGTCTGGTTGCAAAAAGACTTCTGGCTGTATAGAAATCTATGGGAAAACAGGCCTTGGCTTTCTTGGTCTGTGACACCTGTAAACACTTTCCTGATGGCTTTATGTGCTTTCAAGTCACGCTGTATAAAACATCGAGTCCATTTTGTCAATTATGGTGCTCATTGGCTAACAGCTGGTGATTGCCAAGTCACTAGCCAGTGAGCAAATGAGCCAGTAAACAACAGCCAAGACACAGTGACGGTAAAAACGTTCAGCTCGAGGCTTTAAAGCAAGACTTTACTGAGAACTGGGGGACGTAACAGTGGCTAAGTCCGACTTTTATACTGGCTTTGGTATTGCCAAGGGTCTTTTGCATTAGTCAAACATTTAGATTCCTCAGAGAATTTAACAAAAACGCACCGTGAAGTTGGTTCAATGAAAAAAATTGCTAAACTCAAATTATAAACAATGATACAAGTGTGCTATCAGCTAAGTATACTGCAAGTCCAAGTGACAGACTTCTGCCATCAAAGGGCGAATATGAGGCTCTGTGTTATAATTAACTCATCCATGGTTTTCACAGGTCTTTGTGTCTTTATTATCAGTTTTCATTGTGAGTTTAAAAAAATAATCTGAACTGTAAACTGTAGGATTATAACAGTGAGTCGGTAAACAGTAATTTAGAGTCATTAAACACATTTTAAAACCTCTCAACTCACACAAACAGAAATTAGGCGCAACAAATCAGCCACTTCAGTTTTAGTCATAATAGCATTAGCGGGTCCTCTTCAGTGTGTCAGCTTTAGTTTCATAACAGATTCTGTCTGGTCCAAGTACAAGGACTTCAGGGTTGCAAAAGGTTCAGTCATCATAAAATAAAAATTCTTGTTATCAAAAAAAAAATGGCCCTGAAATTCATATTAGTCACTAGTTACCTCTGCCTCAATGTTCAAGTGCCATTGTAGCTGAGTCTAGAAGTTTAGTGGTTTTTAAACATCAAGAGCCACAAAATAACTCTGTGCTGTGTGATGAATGGGCTGGGAAGGAAGATGATGTTTGTGAAATGTCGGGTTATTTGATGTAGTCGGGCCGACAGTAATTACACGAACGAAGCTAAAATGAGGCACTTATAATTAAAAGTAAGAAAAAACCTCTCAAGTAATTTAGCCTACGATATGTTTTATAAGGCTTATAGTGTAATCTTTGTAATGTAAACTCGTTATCCGAGAGCTAACAGATTCCAAATAAATGTGGTGGAATAAGGAGAAGAAGATGTTTCTCTGAAATGTTTAAAGTGGGCGTGTTAAGGTTATTTCCAGCTTTATTTTTTTTAGCTTTGCATGAAATACTGTTCAAAATAATGCTTATTTGCTGCCCTTTCGTTAATCCAGTGTCTGAAGGCAGTTGTTTTAGCTCCTCCTTTAAGCCAACTTTCTTCTGATTGGCTGCCCCTCGTTTACTGGTTCCAGAGCCGAGCGCCTGAGCTTTTGACTCCTGCGTACACTAACTTCTTTATTTGAAGCTCTGACCATGTTCGATGTGAACACACTCCACTGTAACAGCATATGTATATAACAGATTATAAGGAAAAGCATGATCGCTTCCCTTTAAGTCCATTAAAATATGCAGCATGTGTTTACCTTCCACCTCTGGTTGCAGATCTGTGTGTCAACGCTGGATGTGTGAAGATCCGAGCAAACTGCCTATCAGCGCTGCATAATCAGGCAGGAGAAATGTTTGTTTGCTGTTACATTTACACACAGTGGCTTTAAATCAGCCTGCGCAATGGCCTTCAAAAATCTGTGTAGTTTACTTAAAGTGTGAAAAAAAAGGTAGTTTCTTTAGAACACAATAAAAAAAACCCAACAAACAGCACGCATCGATCCCGGCGTTGAATAAAGCGGTTGTAAAAATCGAAACACTCGAGAACAACAGTACAAGGTAGAAAATCAAAGAGATCAAACCAAATAGATTCCCCCCGCTTCGCCCTCTCACTGTGACTGTCAACATGGCGCCAGTCTGTTCTGGGCCTGAATCCTGTTCAGGCTGCCAGCCTTTCTGTTTACTCGTCTTTCTTGTGACGGCAACACTACATGCCAATTAACTCCTCGAGAAGTTACACTAAGTAGTTGGTCACATTGCTGAGATCCAACACTTCAAATTAGCGTTCAGTGACAATGAGGCATGCAAATGAATATCTTCTGCGAGGCTCAGGATTGCAGTGCGTCTGCTTTTAATCGATGAAAACAGACACTGTGCATCTCTCTCCCTCTCCCTGTTGCGTCGAGTCCCAGTTTTTGGGGGGGAACAAGCGCTCTGCACGTTAATCACACGACTGAACCATTGTTCAGCAGCCTGCCGACACAAACCAAGCCCAACACCTACATCAAACGAGCGCTGGCCCCGAATCTGCGGACCTCAGCAACAGGTACGTGTCGCCGTAGCGGGCGAAACGCAGAGCTGGTGTAAAAGTCGTCTCGCTGCGTTGTGCAGAAGATCCCCTCTGTGACTGAAGAGACTGTGAAAAACACTAGACAGCTCACAGTGTTTCTAATTTTCAGATTTTTTTTTTCCTCACATACGCCACGTTTTTTCTCTCCTTCCCTGATCTCATTAGCTGTTGCCTTCATGTTCCAGTATGTGTGGCTGACCAGCGTTACATAAACTTATCCAGTCTATGTGGTGATGCAGGTGTAATTTCTCAGCCCTTAAATGCTGTTTTGAAAGAAAAACATTAGTTAGTCTTATTGAGCCAAATGAAAAAAGAGAGAGATGTTTCTTTGTCATGTCGTGTTTCAAACTGTAATCTTGATACTGAAAATCTGCAAGTACATGTGCAGGTTATGAGGTAAAAAAAAAAAATATATATATATTGCTAGCTAAATGAGTGCCTCTCATTCATCTCCAGCTAAGAGAGCTGTGAGCTTGCAGGGCGGCTGTAGATTTGTGTTAAACCCTCAGCCTTCCTGGAATTCGCCAAGGTTTACTGAAGATTTCCCCAAATTCTCAGAGTGGTTTGACTCCAGCTCTGCTCTGCCTGACATTACTTTGGATCTTGTTGATAAGGAAGACGTCTTTGACTGGTGTTGTGCTCGTCTTACATCGAAGAAACGTGGATGTATCGTTTGTTGACTACTCGTCGTGTCGCACTAGGGGTTAGTAATAAAAAAAAGGTTAAAAAAAGAATAAAAATAAAAATAAACCCTGACAATCAGGTCTGTGAACTCCCTTTTTTTTAATTTCTTAATGTGTCCGGTGTTGCCTGTGTCAAAGCAGAACCTTTTTAATGGCGCTATAGAGGACGATGTTTTTGTACTTAACAACCATTAGGAGATACAACTGGTAACAAGGCTCCAGGACAGCAGCTGCTTTTCATTGAATTATTGTCAAGCGACTAATTTGCGCTTCGCTGCTGGCAGAGGGGAAAAAGATCGACTTAGAGAGGGAACCGAACCTTCCTCTATTCAGAGAGCTTGTTAGGTTACCAGCAGGGGTCCCATCCTGTGAAAGCAGCTATTAAAGATCTATGGGACATACTCAAGAATTAATGATGGCTGAGGCCACCGAAAAATGGCCCGGTTTCCTGGCTACTGACCAAATATAGAGCTTCAATAGTGTTTCCAGGCTGGTAATCACAGCTCCTGGTTCAAACAACGAAGGCACAATTACTGTCAGCTTCTCCTGTGAGAGATTCTTCTCCACCGGGTGGGTAGCCGGGTAGCAAGGCTACAGTCACGAAACGTCTAGCAGGCGTCTCGGCACAGGAAGAGAGTATCTGATTTAATTAGAAGCGAGCAATCGCGGCAGCCCGGGTCATTTTTAATTTCCACATACCAGTACCGCTCGTGTTCTTGTGGCAGGTACACATGTAGCCATCTTACTTTGTCCTCTGTGAACTGTAGCTTCTGGAAAAAACAAAACAAGACGAGACATAGCAGGGCAAAAAAGAAAAAAAGCTTTTGTGACTCGACCACTGCGGTGCAGGTGCACTTTAGAGACACAGGAACATGTAATGGCTAGCACTGTACTCCTGATGTAGCCTGTCTCCCTCAGGTTTCTTTTTTTTTCTGTTCTACTTTATTCCTCTTACAAAAGACTGCCTTATTACATCTGAATCTGCAACGAGACAGTAAACGCGCTCTCCTCCCAGCTGTTTCTTTCTCTGAACACTCTCATCCCACACACGCAGCAGATAGTCACTCCTCATCCTATTTTACTTTTCAATTATCCTTTGATCCCCAATCTTCTGTTCACTGTAACTATGCTAGCTTTCGCTCTCTGCTCGTCGTGTAATCATGCAGCCAGAGAACTTATCCTTCCACAACAACCCCCCCAATTCCTGGTCCTTCTCAACCCTCCCCAGTCTTTCTCGCTCTCTCTGTTTGGACAGTTTCCCCACCTGTTGCATGGTTTTCAAAAGAGGAAAGACGATGGGGGCTAATGCATGTGGTTATGTAGGAAATGTGCTCTCAAAACAAAACAAACATTTACAGCGTAGCACCGGTGAAGCATTGCCTCTGGCTCATCTCTGCTGTTGGTTCGCACTGGTCATTTATTAATTTAAGTATTATGGGATCAGTTTCCAGGGGCATCAGAGACGACTCACAAAGAAATATTGTTTTTTTTAAACACTATCCATCATTGCAATTTCGCTAATATTGTTACGCTAATGCAAGTCTTAGTCTTAATACTTTAAGCAGGCCATCAATATTTAATTCTGTTGCCTGAGAGTAAGAAACGTTACAGTTGTGACATGAAAATAAGATTGTTGAATGAGAGCCTTTGCTTTTAATAGCGATGGCAGATTAGAGATTAGGAAGTTGTTTTAGTTAAACTGTTCCCCCTATTCCTAAAACACAGTAATCTTCTGTGACTCGAAAATAGCAAAGCCAGAATTGACTCAGATTTTCTTCCTCACTCAGTGTCTGGATTGTGGTGTGTGAGTACACTCAGAAGCCAGGCTCTAAAAAACACTTTTCTTAGTCAGAATATATCATCTTTATGTTACCTGGCACCCAGCTGGTGCTGCTTTTTCTTAAGTCACAAAGACAACAGCTTTTCATGCAGTTACATTCTTTTCGTGCAGTTAGTTCTTTTCTTTTTACTTTTCTTTTTTTTTAATCAAATAAAACATATTTTATGAGCCGATTAGTGACTAAACTACCCAGGCTTTTCCCACTGATAGCCTTGAAACAGCAAGAGCGTGTATATACATTTATGTTTGCTTTCAAAAGGAGATTTTTACTAAGTTGAACAGATGTAACTCACATAAAAGCAAAGTTAAGACGAAGAATAACAAAACCACAGCCGGTTGTATCTCCCCAGTGCAAGCCATGCAGGCTATGAGCCAAAAGCAAAGTGTAGCTCATGCTAACTTTAAAGGAGATTCCTCTGTCTGTCAGTAAATGTACAGTTACCTTTACATATATAAATATATATATATATATATATAAATATATCTTATGCAAACAGAGTTTGTCTGCACTGTACAGTTTGTGTCCAATCCATTGTATACACAATGAAAACAAAGATATTGAATAAAGGATTTATAGAAAGGAAGTGTGACTGGGCTGATTCATTGATTGATTTTAAATGCTTTGATTGATTTCTCACATTTCAGTCCACTGTGTTTGCATTCGTTTGTCTTCAAATACCAAACAGACTGCTGGAGTACTACCCCCCGTGTGTCAGTGAATCTAGAGTAATTTGATTTTTTCAATCTGTGCCATTTGAAATTATAAAAGCCCCTTAATAGTGGGGAGGGATCGATACACCACCACTGCGATATTTTTTAGAATGGCAATATTGTATGAATACGGGGGATGCCAATTATCTGTATTTTTATTTAATAAATTAAAATACTACAAACAAGAGGGCTCCCACCATCCTCAGATAACCGAAACCATCAAACTCGACTCAACTGTTTGTATTCTGGTTATGTGAAATGGGAAGGTTCCTGAGTGCAAATGTAACAGTTAAATGTGAATTTCTGTGTGTGGAGACAGCAACAGATATGTGAGTTTTGAGTTAATTGCTGAATTATCAGAAACAGATTGCCAACTTGACACACTCGATCACAGACTTACTGTGTTATGGCAACATTTACGGCAGGTTTTACTAACAATTTCATTTTTCAGCAAAAAGATAAGTGAAGTGAGATAACGTTCTTATTGGATAAAACAGATATTGGCGAAGTTTAACTTTGAGGACATTTTTTTGTAGGTGATAGATAACAGTATATGTTACTGTAATACACAGGATATTGAAAAATTTTAAAAATTGCAGTAATATTTTATTGTGACTGTCTGATGATTCCCACCTTCATCTAGAAGAAGGTGAAAATGCAAAAGCCTGTTTTAAATCATGTCTGAACTAAAATTCTCCTGCAAAACTGCCTGTTTCACTTTTTTTTTTTTTATTATAAACGCTTGGTGTCTGGTGCTCAGCCTGATGCAAATGCTTCAGATGCAATGCTTTCAGACCAGAAAACACTGGCTCATTCAAAATACAGCGATTCGGAGGTGTGGGACCGGCCTAGACGTCAGTATGTGTGAATACTTTTGAGTCATCATCATGAAAGTAAGATGTGGACTACGCAGACATCGCAGAACACCTGCCACCGCCTCGATTCTGTTGTTGTTCCCCGAATTTCATTAAGCGGTGATCAGTAAATGTCAGAAGAAGCGGCTCTTGTTTTTCTCCTTTACGCAAAACAGTCTTGTATTTTTTTTTTGAGAAAAAAGGAAGACGAGGCGAAAAGAACGTCTAGCACGAGAACTTGAATTTGCTACAAACCTATAATTAATTAAATGACCTCAAACAAATAAACCCAGAGCCTTGGGGGCTACTTGCTTTTTCCTGGCTGCCAGATCAGCCTTGGAGACACACACACACACGCACACACACACACACACACACACAGAATTACCATCACTCAGTTTCTACAATGCAGACTTTGATGGAAGTACCACTGAAGTGCTCCACTGTCAGACAGATAGCTGGAAAGACAGATAGACACAGACAGATACTGCAGGTTGACAGATATTACACACACACACACACACACATACACATTCCCACGTTGCATCACCTGCCTCCTCTAAATAGCGGATGAACCAGCAAATACTGTAATTAAGTGGATATAATTATAATTTGCATATGTAAATGTAATGTAAATGAAGTGTTCTCTGAAGAATAACACAGTGCTTAATTAGCGGGTTAGCTCTCCAGCTTCAACTATAGCATTAAAAAACTGCAACTTCAGCTCTCCTTCAAGCTGAAACTTGTTCTAATTCCACACAAGTTTCTTTTCAGTACTATGATTAAGACTCTGGACTTAACTATATTTCTTCCATCACACCTTAGTTATTTATTATTATTTTTTAGGCATTTTGTTGCACTATCTGGAATATTCTCATGCGCGCAGTGACATTGAGGCTTTCTTTCGTGGTGAAATCAGAGGCCCCCTCCATAAATTTAGGCTTTAACTTCCTTGCTTTCATGGTGCCGCACTGTGTAATTCATCACTCTGCAGATAAATTCAATTAGACTAGTTAAATATGAGCAAAGCGATAGTAAGATCAGATTTAGCTGCTCGTTTGGATTTCTTCCATCTTCATGTATCTGTAAGCGTGGACCTCAGCATGGAGCGTTTTATCTTGTGAGGACGAGATAACATATCCTGCTTTATTGATATTACCTTACCTGGAGGCAGTGTCGTCTGCATTCTGGAAACATCCATCTTCCTCTTTTTTGTGTTGATCGTGGATGGAGTTGATGAGGAGGCCCAGATATATATAAACAAGTGTTTTGATCATTATACACTTCAGTTTATTTATGAAGCTCATGCTTGTTTTTAAGAGTTAGTTCTGAAAATATTAAGTGACAACAATGTGGGAAAAAGCCAACAAAGACCCCGCCAAACACTACGATTCCTCGGATGGCCATTTAGGTTCCCACAGGCTCCCATGCTAAAATTCCCAACTCTGAAGCAGCAATAAAGATGTTTGCAGACTGGTAGGAAAATAGAGTTTGGGCCCTGTAGATAATTTCCCCTTTAATGGAAAATATCTATAAACTTCCTTGTGAATATTTAAACTGGTCTTGATGTTATTGTCTATAGCAGATTATCTGATTATCTGAAAGTGGTAAAAAAAGAAAGCTATCTGGCACTTCGGTCGATCCATCTATTGTGAAACCTTCCACTGTGACTATCGGAACTGGTTCTAGGAATAGTAAGCCAAATTATACAAGAACTGCAATCACTGGCAACACGTCTGATGGAGTGATGAATCCAAATTGAAAGGTTTTGGTTAAAATTGTCATCAATATGTACATAATATCACAACAGTGTCTACAGCCATCTCTAAAGCACGGTGGAGGCTAAATCATGGTCTGTGCTGCATTTCAGCCTTTGGTGTTGGAGATCTTATCAAAGATCAAGAGATCAAAGGATCAAGCACCAGCTTATTTTGTCAGCATGACAATGATCCCAATCGTGGATTGGCCTCCCCAGGGCCTGGACCTCAACATCACTGAAGCAGTGTGGGATCATGTTAAAAGAGAACAGAACAAAAGGCAGAAACATCCAAAGACGAGCTTTGGATGTCCTTCAAGAAGCCCTAAGATTGCTTAAAGATATGACAACCTCTGTTTTTGCCTTATATACTGTATTTCCATATATAGTTGTCCCTAGTTCCCATTATTCTAGCAAAATATGAAGAAATGAGGGGCGTGTGAAGCATTTTACACAGCATTGTCTAGCCCCTTTAAATTGTATTAATACTTAGGTTAAAGGTTTAGTAACTGTGAATGACATGTATATAAAAGATGCTTAAATTTAAAAGCTTTAGCACATGTTTATACATATACGAATAAATAGCTGAATGGATAAATTATGAGTGGACCCAATGAATGTGTCTCGACCCAACCCCCATGAAATCACGCTGGCCACCATCTAAAGTAAAACTCCATTATTCACAAAGCAAAATGGCAGAGCAGTAATCTCTTATTAAAAAGCAGCCAATTATAGCCAGAAAGCAAAATGGCATTTTGTTATCACATAACACGAAATGTTTCGATTTCCCGTCCTTTTTGATTAATTTCATTAAAACAGCATCGAGTTGGGATTTTCGGTCTCTTATCTGCCTGCCACGCACGCGCACACCCCCCACACACGTGCAGGGATAGGATGCAGCAGTGTGTGTTTGAGGTGGCAATGAAAACTCACTTGAGAGCCTGTTTCTGTCTGCCTCATTATCATCAAAGACAACAGGCACTCCAGCACACACACACACACACACACACACACACACACACACACACACACACACACACACACACAGGCGTGCGTCATAGACGGTTTCCATTGCAATCACGGCCACTTGAAGCTGCAATGCCCCTCTCCGCTGCTGCTGCCTGTCACGTGAAAACCTTGTATCCCCTAAGCTGTCAACAACTGTGAAACTGAGCAAAGGAGGGCAGCCAGGAGCTTTAACCCACAGTGTTTGTTTTCAGTTGCCCGGCACTGTTCTGCGGTAGGAATTTCCCGAGAACAGAGGAATGTGTGATCCATTAATTTCACTGAAATATGAAGTATGATGGAGCAACATTGTGAGGTTTTCACACAACAGCCGCATTATATAATGACAGTCTGTGGTTTCATTATATCCCCATGGCAACCAGGCTGCTGTCAGTCACTCTGAAAGGTTAAGATCAAACCCCCTACTCTTTTTATCGCCATTTGACTGATGTTGTTTTCTCTCCCTCTCTCTCTCACTCTCCAGGCTCTCTTTAGATTATCCCAGGACACAAAAACATCCCAGTGAGGCCCAGGATGATGATCATAATGTATAACACACTGCTACTCATGTGTATTATTATCCAGATTCTTCGTTATACTTGAAAACCCAGTTTGCATTGACAATCTAAGCCGACCAAAAGCATATAGATCAAAGTCTTCAGAGTGGCACTTGGTCAGAGTGGTCATACAGTTGCTGTCACTCACTCTTTGTCATCTCTTTGCCTCTCTTGCTCTTCCCCACTTCATTCCCTTTTTTTTTATCCATCTTTCTTCTCCTTCTCAGTCGCTGGTCCTCCCTCTCTCTCTCCTCTTCTTCATAATAAAAAAAGGAAAGGAAAAGTTGATTGAAGAAAGAGAAAGAGGAGAGGATGGAATAATTCATCGCTCAGGTGATAAGTGACATTTGATGGACACACAGACCCACACACACACACACACACACACACACACACACACACACACAGAGCAGGGTAGGGTAGCATCCAGCCAAGCAAGCATGCTGTCGGAATACTGATCAGCCAATCAGAGGCCATTTCTGCCCGGCACCAGAGATACTTGTTGGCCACCATGGCAACCGAGAAAGCATCATAGCTGAGAGGGAAAGAAGTGCAGCTGTGTGTGTGTGTGTGTGTGTGTGACAGTATCTAATGTTAAAATGATCACTTCCACATCGTTTGTTATGAAGCTTTCCAAGTTTACACAGAACATAAACAACAACTCCTCCAGTATCATCCTCCCGCTCTTTAGAAGAGCACCGTTACCTGTCAGCATTGAGCATTACTGCGACCGGTGCACCAAGGGGCAACTTGTGCCTGTCTGTGCAACACCAGCCACCTCAGAATGGCAGTGTTTTACGCCCCGGGACGAGAACGCGCCGTTACTATTTTAAAAGAAGGCAGTACGTCAATGTGTGTGACAGCTGGAAGCGCTCAGTTTGCGCTCCAGAATATTTGGTTTTGCTGCCTTTAAAAACCAAGTTCGACATCCTCAATCCACTGAGGCCTATTTAATTATTCAGCTGAATTCAAACCTAAAAATGATTTGAAGCAGAATAAATTCATTTATTTGGAAATGCTGCTGCAGCTTCCTCCTGAAGAAAACTTCAGACTTGTGTGTGTGTGTGTGTGTGTGTGTGTGTGTGTGTGTGTGTGTGTGTGTGCGCATGTGGATGAATGTCCACGATTTGTTTTCCAACGTTAAAATGCGAAGCTGAACCACTAAACAAGCAGTAAACATGCTGCAAAACCGAAACTACCATAGAAGTGTGTGTTGACACAAGGCACAAAGATTTATGGAGATTATTAGAAGAATATTATTTCCACGTGACATCACTGCTCTCTGTGATTTGGTCCACGTGATCAAACCTGTTGCTGGCTTCAGTCTGGACAGGGGGTCACGCTTTGATGACTGCGAAACATCCCATTATCTGAGAGGCTCTGAAAGAGAGAAAAGAGAACAAAATTAAAGACAGAAAGAGCCTTTGTCTGGACTGCTTCGGCAATATTGTTCTCAACTGTCATGCAAATGAGGAGCAGCGGACTGAGGAAAACATTGGGGAAACGGGCAGAGTGTGAGGGAGAGAGTTATTGAAATGTATTATTCCATATGGAAGCACCATTGTTCACCATTAAAAGGTAGATGTAACCCTGAAATGGCTAACGTTTATCCTCACTTCCCCACAGCATACCTAAAAATGAAACCCACAGTAAATGAGTGCAATTAAAACATGGCACTTCCTTTATGTGTCCCCCAGTATTTTGCACATTCGGAGATTATTATAGCACAGAACCGCTTCATGCACAAACAGCCTTATTTACCCATCCAATCCCCAAGATTTAGGTTTCTCTGCACACCCCATCCATGCTGGCAGAAACACTCTCTCACACAGCAGTGAGTCACAGGGAGGTTTTCACAGTAATCACGTCCACTTCAAGCCAATGCATCACTTATCATCTCTGTTGTGCTGCGTCGTGTTTAGCTTTGACCACTGAACACTGAACACTATTGTACTGCCAAACAGACAAACCACAAGTATATTTACCTTGAGAATTCGGGGGCACGAGCGGCGTCTTTCACCCGGCACTTGATCAGGATCAGCTTGGTCGTGAACTGCATCCGCTATCAAAGGATGAACTGTAAGCCAGGTGGAAATTTGAAGGATTATTGAGTGGAATGTTATCCTTGCTTTAACCCTCAGTTGTAATATCCTTGGATTAAAGTTTAACAAGTGTTTCCTTGAATCTTTTGGATTAGCCACAAAGCCCGAGTAGTCAGAGTCTGTCCTTACTACACAAAAAGCAGCACGTATAAAAAGAACTGTGTTTAAATTTACCAGAAAAGAACATCCAACAAGGTATTTTTCTTTTTTCTTCAGCTGATTCCTTTTTAGGTCAAAAGTGAACCAAATCTCTCACGACAAAAGCACCAGTACCCAGTTGGATTAACTGTATTAATCCATAAAGGCGTACAATGGCAATGACGGAATAAAGGTACTTCAGTGAAATGACCTAAAGAGTCTTGAAACTTGTAGTGAAACAAGCAAAGAATAATAAAGTCTGCAATCGCGGACTGTACTGAATAGAAGCTGTATTTTAAATGCTTATTAGTATTCATTTTTTTAAGAGGAAGACTGTTCTAGCTTTAGCTCCAAAGAGGTTCAGAGAAGATTAGAAGAAGAAAATTATTTAACCTATTCATGACTTATTCTGGCCTTCTGGTTTAAGGTAGAATTACATTAAACCTACATTTCTTCTAATGCCATCAGGGGGCGACTCAGAACAAGTCCAATTGTATATGGGAAAACTGCCCTACTCGTTCATGGTCGACTCAATGACTGCATGGTGTCCAGGTTCTTTGGAGTCCAAAACAAGCCCAAATCATTACTGCTCCACCACCGCGTTTGACAGTTGTTTTGAGGTGTTTGTGCTGATATGCTGCTTAGTTTTCTCCAATCACGCCACTGTGGATTATGGCCAAACACCTCAACTTTGATCTCATCTGTCCAAAGGACATTGTTCCAGAAGTCTTGTGCTTTGCTCAGATGCAACTTCATAAGTCTAAGCTGTGTTCTTTTCAGAGAGAAGGGATTTTTTTCCAGCAACCCTTCGAAACAAGCCATATTTGTTCAGGCTTTTGTTATTTGCACTGTCATGAACTTTAACATTTAACATGCTAACTAAGGCCTGTAGAGTCTGAGATGTAGCTCGGACTGCAGGGTTTAGCTCACTTTGTTGACAGATGACCTTGTGCTTTTAAGCTGTAATTGCCTACCCAACATTTTAGTGCACAAGCAACAGGAAAACCGGGGGAAAATATTCCTTTAAATTCCTAAATTGTGGGAGCAAGCACCTGCTTTATGTTTGGATTTGTGCGAGTAGGGTTATTAGACAGACAGATGGGGGGAGAATAGAGAAAGGGAGGAGTGGATTATTACGAGATTTTGAAGGGCACCTCGGCAGGTTTAATATTGAAGTTAGAAAGAAGCCTTCAATATCAGAATTCATAAATATTGCATTTCATTTCACTGTGATTTCCCTGGCTGGCTCTCATCAGACAAACACACACCAATATCCTATTATAATTTGAGATGTTCAAATCTTCTATTATTGAGCTGCCTCATCAGCTCTTAACTTACTAATAAGACGCTAAAACAAATTCTAGTTGGAGTGCTTGGCTTTGTGGGGTCTTTAGCAACTCTCAGTCAGGGGGCTTCCTAATTTAAAACATCTGGAATGTGTGTATATTCACAGTTATGTCCACTGCATTCATTTGCATTTCTTTCCCGGAGTTTATGAATATTCCATGCAGTAATATACAGCAATTTCGAAAAGAAATATATGAGATATATAGAAAGCAGACGTGAAAATGGAGCTGTTCCACCAGTAAGAAGACCTCATTAAAAACATAGTTGACCTCTGTAATAAAAATTACAGAAATATGCATATGGAAAGAGATGCTCTCCATCTATTCATATAAACATGGAATGAATTTAATGTTTTTTTTCTCTCTCTAAAAACCCAACAACATAATTTTCAACAAGACGTGTAGTCAGCCTGGGGTGAGCAGTTCAGTGTGGTTGGAGGAGTGAGCACAGGGAAAACAAAGGCAGCTCTATATATTCCCAGCAATGTTTTATTGCTATTGTTGTTATTGTTATTGATTTCTTTTTTAATTCATTTAGGAATAAAATGAATTTATCTATGGGCGGATGGTGTTTTTTCCCATTAGTGAGCACTAATAGAATTGCAGCAGCTTATGTTAATAATCATTTACCAAACAATAACTCATTGATGCATGCCTCGTGTGTTGCACTGGGAGATAAGAGATGTTGCAAATGTCATTTTGCACATGAAACGTCCTGCATCCAAGGTGCACATTAGAACAGGATGAGACGGGCGCCTCTGCCTTCTTTATGGCTCGAACGAGGTAACAATGTTTGCCGACATAAATCCGTTACAGTGGAACAAATGTAAAGCTGTGCCAGCTCTGACATGCTGGTCACCTCCTTAATGCCCACTGACATCTTGAGCACTTTTTCAAAGTGCTGTCACACGAACAGCGGACAGCACCTCTTAATGAGTGCAGCAATTTGCAGCTTCTCGAGGATGAATTGGGGGGTTTTCTCCGCTGTGGAACGATCACTGTGGGAATGGGAAGGAAGAGCAAGATGGTTCCAAGTGGAAAAAAGAACCAACAACAGGTAACAGCGTGTTGGTTCATTCACAAAACAGCTAAGCTATAGCAGGTAGGAGCCATATCGAGCGCCTTTTTTTCCCCTCCCCACATTTTTAGAGAGGGGCTTTTGAAGTCACAGCTCCGTGGATTGAGAGAAAGAGGGAGGGAGCACTTCCTTTGGAGATTTCTGAGAATAGGCCCACTTTATTTCTGTCTACCTCTTTACTTCTGCGTAAGAGGAGGAAAATGGACTGGAGCAGAGAGAGAGAGAGAGAGAGTCAGGCAGACAGAGAGATCAATGCCCGACTGCAGCACAAACAGCAAGAAAAATAAAGTGTTTTTCTTGCTGTTAGGGAGCAGTAGGTGTGCGGGCTTGGTGACCTTGGCAACCGGGAAGTGGAGCACAACATGGTGCGCGTGTGTGTATGTCACGGGCAGGGGAGGAGGTCAACATTTCCAAACGGTAAAATCAATACATTCTTCACTTACAGATGCGCAACGTGTGTTTTCAAAATAAAAGCCGCTCGGTCCCACATTCGAGCAGCTACTTCAGGCACACAATAGGTAAGAAGCCTTTTAGCCCGATGAGTCAGACGGTTTTGTCAGCTGATGATGATGATGTGAGACACGCCGAACCTTCCAGCAATTTCACCCGTGGGTGCAGCCGCCACTCAGCCATTTCAGCTCGTTCACAGCAGGTAATTGTCCAGATGTGTGCGGGGTTTGTTGTGTCAAAAAGTGGTCTTCTTCCAAACACTAATTTCCAATGTTTCCGTGTGGGGTTTTTTTTTATGTGCAATGTCTTTATTTTTATTAGGTAATATACTTTAGTGTGCAGGATTTACAATGAGGTCATATATAATTTTTTTAAATGACCTGTTTTCCAAGTATCTTCTGTTTATTATTGTATCTACATTATAACCGATCGGTCCTCTTTGGCCACTTATAATTAACTTTACAGAACTATTGTTATATTTGTTACAATTTCAGCTACACTCTTGGCCAGATCACGCTTAAAAATACATTTTTAATGTCAAAGAGATTTTTAAACTGGATAAATAAAGAATATCTAAAAGTCACTTTGCCAAAAACTGATTGTGGCATTCTTGTGACAGGAATGTTGTTTGTGGCTCAAGATGACTTGATATCATTCATGAGGTATACATTTGACATATATTTCCCATATTATAGTTACTTGCAGCAGTTTAAATACGGACAATAACTTTGGCAAATACCGGAAATCAGTTTTTGGCACAGCTGTTACGCAATTAGGTAAATCAAAAGGAGGGGAGGGGGAAATAAAGAACGTAACTTTGTTAAGCTGCTCTGGGTGACATTTTTTCTAACCTTTCGCTCGGGCTGTTGTCAAAACCCTGAGATGATTTGGGGCTTTGGAATAGGAGGTAATACATTAACAGGTACACTGATCACACTTTGTCTTCAAAACTGCCGGAAACACAGCATATAATAAATCACTGCCTCTCCAGCGGATAACACATGGAACCATTACGGAGACAGTCAGCAGCATTTATGGGCCTTTGTGTCGAGCTGTATTACAAGAAAATCAACTTAACATCACCTGCAATACTTTAGAATGATGGACTGTTGTTACGCATAATCATATCAGCCTAGGAATAAGACTGATGTTTAAAACTGTGAATATCTCTGGCTTAATACTTTGAATCCTTTAAAACCCTTAATGCTCTTTTTATATAGTTATTTATTTTTATTAAATACTTTGTAATTTTAAGTGTTTTGGTCTTCAGTGAGTCACTCTGAGTCTGTACCTAATGCAGAAAAGGTGGCAGGAGCAGTGTAGGACTAATATTACATCTTAGTCACACTTTTGGCTGTACAATGGCAAGGCAAGGCAAGGCAAATTTATTTATATAGCACAATTCAACAACAAGGTGATTCAAAGTGCTTTACAGAGACATTAAAAACAAAAACAAATAAAAAGCATGATTTAAATTTGATTAAAACAAGCAAACAAACAAACAAACAAACAAAACAGTATATAAAATCAAATATCAAAACAGTAAATAAAATCAGAACAGTAGATAAAATCAGTAGTTAAAAAGTAGGTTTTGAAATTTAAACTTAAGTGTGGATTTGGTGCTTTATTCAAATGCAGCTGAGAATAGGTGAGTCTTCAACCTGGATTTAAATAAACTGAGTGTTTCAGCTGATCTGAGGCTTTCTGGGAGTTTGTTCCAGATATAAGGAGCATAAAAGCTGAATGCAGCTTCTCCATGTCTGGTTCTGACTCTGGGGACTGATAACAGACCGGATCCAGATGACCTGAGGGATCTGGAAGGTTCATACTGGGTCAGGAGGTCACTGATGTATTTCGGTCCTAAACCATTCAGAGCTTTATAGACCAGCATCAGAACTTTAAAGTCTATCCTCTGACGGACAGGCAGCCAGTGTAAAGACCTCAGAGCTGGACTGATGTGGTCCACTTTTTTGGTCTTAGTGAGGACTCTAGCAGCAGAGTTCTGAATGAGCTGTAGTTGTCTGACTGATTTTTTAGGTAGACCTGTAAAGATGCTGTTACAGTAATCAAGCCTACTAAAGATGAATGCATGGACTAGTTTTTCCAGGTCCTGTTGAGACATCAGATCTTTTATTCTTGAAATATTCTTGAGGTGATAGTAAGCTGATTTTGTTATTGTCTTAATGTGTTTTTCTAAGTTTAGGTCTGCATCCATCACTACACCCAAATTTCTCGCCTGGTTTGTGGTTTTTAGGTGTATAGATTGAAGTTCTCTGGTGACCTGTAATCGTTTTTCTTTTGCACCAAAGACTATTACCTCAGTTTTATTTTTGTTTAGCTGGAGAAAATTGTGGCACAACCAGTCATTAATTTCCTCAATGCATTTACCAAGAGCCTGTACAGGGCCTCGGTCTCCTGGTGACATTGTGATATATATTTGTGTGTCATCTGCGTAGCTATGATAGTTTATTTTGTTGTTCTTTATAATCTGTGCCAGTGGGAGCATGTAAATGTTAAACAGAAGGGGTCCCAAGATGGAACCTTGGGGAACTCCCCATGTGATACTTGTCTGCTCAGATGTGAAGTTACCTATTGATACAAAGTATTTCCTGTTTTCTAAGTATGTTTTGAACCAGTTTAGTACAGTTCCTGAAAGACCTGCCCAGTTCTCCAGTCGTTTGAGTAATATGTTGTGGTCAACTGTATCAAATGCTGCACTGAGATCCAGTAAAACTAAGACTGACATATTTCCACTGTCTGTGTTCAGACATATGTCATTAAACAATTTGGTCAGAGCGGTTTCAGTGCTGTGGTTCTGTCTAAAACCTGACTGGAAGGCATCATAGCAGTTATTCTGTTTTAAGAAGTAATTGAGCTGTTGAGAAACTGCTTTTTCAATAATCTTACTTAAAAATGGGAGATTTGAGATCGGCCTGTAGTTATTCATTTGTGTCTTGTCAAGATTGTCCTTTTTCAGTATAGGTTTAATTACAGCAGTTTTTAGTGATTCTGGAAACACACCTGATGTTAAAGAAAAGTTGACGATCTGTAACAGGTCTGACTCCAAAGTCTTTGTGACCTTTTTGAAAAAACTTGTTGGCAGGACATCTAAACAGCAAGAGGAGGAGTTCAGTTGACCTAAGATGTCCTCCAGGTCTTTGCTGTAAATAGGGTGAAACTGTTTGATGGTGTTTAAACAGTTTTTCGGTGGACACAGTACATTTCCTGGATCTGCTGTTGATGTATTAATTGCTTGTCTAATCTTTTGGATTTTTTCTCTGAAGAGTTTGGCAAAGTCATTGCAGGCCATGGTCGAATGAAGTTCAGCGGTTCACAGCAATGGCTGTAATAAGCTACTTTTGCTGTGTTACATGTTTGGATTATAAACAAGAGTGTACTGCCTTTTACATCATGTAAAATAATGTAACTGCTACACTTCCATCCATTCATCCAATTTCATTAAATGCTAGGTTGTAGCATATCCAGGGGCGTATCCAGGATTTTTGGGGGCAGCACAGATGGAACCAACAACAACAGCTTGGATATGTGAAAAGTGGAGCTGTACTCGAGTCTAAATATTATTTGTGCTATGTAAAAGTGGGGGGAAAAGTATTTAGAATGTACATGAATGAAAGTTAAAGAAGCTTAGTTATATAATAAAAATACAGTCAGCGTAAGTAAACATACTCATTATGTATGATGGCACAATTGAATTGGATAATAATTATTGATCCACTGATGTCTCTTTAATCCTGCAGCAGTTGATGATTTTAATTACTTGTGTATCACTGGGTAGCTTAATCTATGCTAATGCAATTAAGCTGCAAAATAATAAGTAACCTGACCTTTAAAATAAATGATATGGAGTAGGAAACACAATATTTGCATCCAAATATAGTAGAGTAAAAGCAGAAATCAGCAAATGTAAAAACACTTAAACATGTACTTCAGCAAAGTACCTCTGTAAATTGACTCTATTACATTCCAACAGGTCCAGGCTCTCATCCAGTGGTGTTGGGCACTGTATAATTAACAGTACTCTACTCCAGTGGCAGACATACAGACGCACCACAGAGAGTATCCCAGTTGTCATAGGGTGAACGGTGTGGAACACCCTGGACAGGCTGGCAGTCTATCGCAGGCCCAACACGGAAAGACCAGAATCACCAATTAAACTCACAAGCATGTGTTTGGACTGCACAAGGAAGCTTGAGTATCCAGAGGGAAGCCACGCAAGCATGGGGAAGAACATGGAAACTCTACACAGGAAGGTCCCAGATGACTGGTGGATTCAATCTCAGGACTCTGTATTAGTGCAAAGGACACTTCTTCTTCTTTAAAAAAAAAAATCTTGCTGTTGTTGCATACTTTTGAAATAAAAGGATCAAAAAAGGCATTCATGACCCATGACCTTTTCTCTTTTTTTACAGGTTTCTTCCTGTTAAAAGGGAGTTTTTCCTTTCCACTGTCGCCAATTGCCTGATCATATGAGGTTGTCTGATTGTTTGGGTTTTCTCTGCATTTTGTAGGGTCTTTACCTTAGAATATAAAGTGCCTTGAGGCAACTTTTGGTGCTATATAAAAAAACTGAACTGAATTGAAATTAATAGGATTGTTATGGGGAGCATATCAAAAACAAGATCATTGTAGCATGTTTACCTTTCTTGAACAAGCAGTAAACACAAAGCTGAAGTGATGCAATTCCTGTCTTCAGTCATAAACAACTTCAATTTCTGGACAATTGGACCACCTCCTCAGAAAAATGAGTGTAGGTTTGGATCTAACCAGTGTCTGTTTGGCTCTGAGCTTCGACATTAATGTTTTGATTTAGTGCCTTTGTACCCCAGGAGAATAACGCACAGAGAGTTTCCCCCTCATTTTCCACTGCGTGATAATTAGCAGCTGCTGTATAAACTAGACATGTGTTGAATATTTTCCGAGTAAACTAATTATTAACCAAATGAATTCATGTGCTTATTCCCAGGACGCCATGCCAAGAATGTATATTTGTCAAAATGACCTTTGCGCTTGTCTCGTGTGCTCACAGATGTATCATCCTCATGTATAGCCCTCGGACTGAACAGTAGAGGAACAATGATGACATACCATCTTTTGTTTTCACTGCTTAAAATATGCGACAGATAGGCAAAACAAACCCACCCTTTTCCTCCCACGTCCCTCTGTCTGTCGATCTGGCTCTCCCTCTGTTTTTGCTGTCTGTCAGCGTTGGAGACGATGGCATTTCCAGTCTGCAGACAGCTTCTCCCATCAGGCCTCATGACTGACGCTGGAACTCTTGTGCATGCGCATGAATACAAGTGTGATAATAAACGATTCTCTGCTCGTACTTTAATGTGTCCATCAATCCATTTCGCCATCTTGGCTGAATAAATATCTTTAAAGCAGCTGCGGCTTGCCCTGCACAAATGTCACACCCAGTAACTGAAATCGCACTGGCTTAATGGGCGGTGGTGTCAATCAGCTGTTTGTCCATCCAGCACTTTGTTCCACTGCATTAAATCTCAACAACCTTTTTTTCACTAGATGGCATGAGTGTTGGGATACAGTGTCAGAGTTCCACTTCAGATTTATAGCAGTGAATATTGTGCAGCCTACTGAGACTAATGCCTATAGAAAGAAGTTGACTTTTCAGAGACAATTCTCATTTTCCCGCCATCACCAACACCCTGTGCACCGGCTGTCTTCATGACCTTTTTGAGAGTATCACACCTGGAGAGTTCACAAGATGATTTGCCTCACACGCTTTACTCTGGAATATTTGAACAGCGAAGTTGCATCATTCCCAAATGAGCACATGCACAGCGCTGATAAACCGCAGGTGGGAAACAGTAGTGAAAATGTCACCGGTGCTTCGTCTAGCGCCAGAGTAAAAGAAGATTTGAAAAGGAATGACACAAAGAGGGTCTTTAAAAAAAAATCTCTATTCATCAAGTGCAATCAGACAGTCCAATCATTCATGTCCTCCATTTCACAGGCACAGTGTAAAAGTGCAACTCAATCAAAAGTCAGTCTGTGGATTCTGGCATTCGTGCAGTGTCCATATATAGCCTTAGATCTATATTTAAACAGTTTATACTTTCATTTTTTATATTTTTACCAATATTTTTGATAGTTTTGGACAGTCCCAAAAGATATATGGTCTCCCACCCAGCCTCAGCTACATTGCATCTTTTTCACACAGACTGTAGATCTTTTGAAATTTTTAATAATTAAACACTGCTCACTAATTTATAACTATTGACCCTGTATGCACATATGGGGGGCATTACAGTTTAGCTTGTGATGTTTTTTTTTAATCAACCTAATTTAATTTACAATAATATAGAGCAGGGGTGGGCACCGAGGGCCGGTGTCCCTGCAGGTTTTACATGTGTCCTTGAACCAACACAGCTGATTTAAATGGCTAAATTAGCTCCTCAACATGTCCTGATGTTCTCCAGAGGCCTGGTAACGAACTAATCATGTGATTCAGCTGTGTTGACCCAAGGTGAGATCTAAAACCTGCAGGGACACCGGCCCTCGGGGCCTGGAATTGCCCACCCCTGATATAGAGAAACCCCAATAATCAGACAAACCTCTATGAGCAAGAACTTGGTGAGAGTGGGAAAGAAAAACTCCCTTTTAACAGGAAGAAACCTCCAGCAGAACCAGGCTCAGGGAGGGACAGCCATCTGCTGTGACCGGTTGGGATGAGGGGAGGGAGACAGGACAGATACGTTGTTAGATTTATAATTAAATATGGATGCCAAACAAAAACGTGTCTATAAAGAGCTTAATGTGAAACTTCAAATGTTTAAAAATCTGTGGCAAGCAGACAACAACTGCAGTATAACACAAGCACACCATCAACTGTTCACTGTTCCAGAGGAAATGTCTTGGCTTCCTCTTCTCCCTGCTTTCACTTTTTTAACAGAAACAGGAGGAAGACAGAAATGTGAGCTTCTTAAAAACTCCAGCTATATTAAAAAAAAGCAGAGAAAGAAAGAAAAGAAAGCTCACATCAGTGGGACAGCGAGAGGAATCTGTCACAGCTTTGCACAGCAGGGCAAACTGTTTTCAATGTTGTAGCTCATTTTTCAGCAGGAGGAGTTAGATAAGAAATTATTTAAATTCTGCAAAAGTCTCTTACCAGATCTGAACCTAAGATACTTTATTTCAAGGGTGTGAAACATAAGGTCCGGGGGCCAGAATCGGCCCAGTAAACACCTTAATTTGGCCCCCTGGACTGCTTTGGAAAATGTGAAGGAGGACATAGATTTTGGACTTTTAAGTGTTTTTTTAATACATTTTTTAGCTTTTCCTGCTGATAAAGATCTCTCATGTGGTCTGCCACACTACAACAAAGTAATTAAGTAATACATAAAATGACAGAAAAGTTTTTTTTTACTTTCTAGTATAGAAGTTGCAGCTTTTTCTGGGTCGTCAAAAAAAGAAAAAGGACATTTTTCACAAATTAACAAAAACTTTCTGTTCTGATTACAGGACAGTCGATGTGTGATGACCAACCAGAACCTCTAAGGTCAGAGTTGTGCTGACATATTTGTTTAATTTACCACAGCATCATTTTTTTTTATCATGTCAAAAAACTGAAATGTACTTCTGAAATTATACTTCTTTTTCTTATATTAAGACAAAATGCATACTTAAACGTCTTTACACCGACACAAAGAGCAGTTTTTACTGGTTTGGCCCACTTGAAATCTATCATCTCACTTGAGTTTGACATCCCTGCTCAACATGGACCATCTACAAGTTACACCCACAGGAGCTTTTCAGCCATGAAGCTCCCGGCACACGGTTTTTGTGCTGATGTTAATCCCAGTGGAGGTTTGGAGTTCTTTGTGTCTCTACAAAGCTGTGTCACTGTGGTTCCTAAACATTTCCACTTTGCAGAAATACCACTTAAAGCTGGTGTGGAACATCTAGGAGGGGAAAAAAATTCACAAACTGATTTGTTCCAGTGGTGACATCCTGTTATAGCACCACACTTTCATTCACTGAGCTCTTTAGAACAACCCATTCTTTTACAAATGTTTGTAAAGGTAGTCTAAATAGCTGAATTCAAAGATTAAGATGTGTGACCCAATAGTTTTTGTCCATAATGTTTATCGCAGATGAGGTTTATTACTTATCAGTGACACTATCAATGTCACAATGAGCCCTAAACCAGCGGCATGCTTACTCTGTATTTATTACAGATTTAGCATGTGAGACTGTAAGGCCATATAATTCACTGTAGTAGGAGCAGCACACTGCAGCCATGAGTATAACTAGACAGCTCCCAGCCGAGACTGCATTGTCACGGCTCTCTGCAGCCTGTTGACAGGCAGCTCTGCTGTCCTGTGGACACTGAGGAGCTACAGCACCATCCACAACTGAAAATCATTTGATCCGGGGGTGATGGCAACTCAGCTGGAACTGTCGACATGTTGTCTGCTCCACGTGTTGAATAGTCTTCCCTTGTCTGAACGGTTGGCCGCCCACAGAGGTGGCCTGATTCTTTTCCAGGCTGAAAGTGAGGAGGGAGATATCATCAAAAATGAAAAGCTGAAAGGACTCATTTAGAAGCGGAAAACACCGTCCTCTCCTTCGAGTTTTCCACCCAAATCTACCGACCTCTCTGTTGTTAAATCAACACAGCACATTTGGACTAAGTATCAGAGGAACCAAACAAGGTCTCGCTGCTTTTTCCAAGAGAAAGAGACGTGGCTGAGACAGCTGAGACAAGGGCTTACTCAAAGAATCCAGAAGTGCCGGCAATGGTACGGGTGCGCGAGGCTTGCTTAAAATTCAAAATACAAAAGTACAGAGCGAAGCTGTCAAGAAGTAGATGTGTGCAGTAGAAGGGTAATGCAAGAGAGAAGGAGCAGAAAAGATAGTAACCCTGCTGCAACATGAAGAAATCCAGCTGAGCTGAAGTAAGCTCACCTGCCCAAGTGTTTGAAGGTGGAAAGCTGGTGAGATGAGAGGCAGAGAAGAAGCACGTAAGATGGAGCAAACACGGATTAACACGTGCAGGTGAAGGGCTCCTTTAATACCCGAGCGTCTCTTTATGAGTTATCTCCCGAGCCTTCCTCGTTCTGGTCTGAAGTTTTGTTTCATCCTTGTTTTTTGGGTTTCGTTTGCTGGGTGTGTTCTCTGATCTGATTCTCTCCCCAAAAATTTAAGCTGTCAGCAACTGGAAGACTCAAATGAAATCGTTCCCCCTTTCTAGTGTCCCTTTATGTGTTGTCTTTAATATAATGTTTGTCATTTTTTTCACCCTTTTGAGGAACTAAAGAAATGTACACCTTCTCTTGTGAGACTTCAAAGAAAAGAAGGAAGCGCTGCACATTCAGAGTAACTCTGCTGCAATCTTTTCTGGTTTCCACACACTCCCACCTGACTCACACAGACAGCATTTACTATTATATGTGGTTTTCAGCAATGATCAGAATGGATCCTAGTCCTATTTTTAACCACACATTGAATTTACCATTTATCATTTATGGTAAAAATGGCAGAAAATTACCAGGATATTTCTCTTTTTATTCTTTTCTTTAAAAAATAATATTAAATTTTTTAAGCTCTCAGATGCTTTCTTTTTCTTAAATAAAATCTCCCAAAAATAGACTGCCCTCAGCACAAGTTAAAACTTTCACAGTTTTGTTATAATAAAAAAAAAATCATTTTAATACCGTATTTACATTGCTACGTTGTTACTTCATTTCTAGAAACAAAGTAACAGTTTTTACATAAAACATCAATATGTCAAAAATGGTGAAATACACCTTTAAGGCTATGACTCAGATGGAAACACGTCATTCGATCAAGGTGATTCTAATAATGAGTTTTATGATTTTCTGTGCATACCAGCGACTACAGAAGACAGAAACGTTGCTTATATTTCCATGTTAGATACAGTCAGTGTTGATCACATGCCATTCAAAGATAATACATGTTGGCTGTGATGGGGCCTGACATTTTGTGGGGTGAGATGTGTATGAAAATGTGCTTTTCACCCATAAAACACGAGATGGCATGATATTTGTTTTTCATGGAGAAACGTGTCCTCCATATGGCCCAACGTTCTCATTTGAGAATAAGATCCCTTTTTTTTGTTTTTCTCCTGTGATTTTTTAGAAGTGTTTCTGGAAGTCTTGAGCAGCTGAGGCAAGGTGTGAGTGGGAGTCGAAATGTCTGGGAAGGGATCTCTGTAGGTGGCTGATATCAACCACCTACAATGTCTTTAGATCCCTTCTAGGGTGTTTCAGCCCCCACTCACAACTTCGGTAACTGCCATAACTCACATGATGCTGGGGCAGTGCAACATATCACAGAGGTTTCACACCTTGGCCTCAATGATGGGAATGACCTTTGCCTTTTTTGTGATGACCACATCCCAACAAGTCACAACAACACCACATCTCACACAAGCTGTCACAAAAAGTTGTGGCACTTGACAGAACACTTTGGAGAATGTTTGTTGCTTTGCACTTCAGGGCCACTGTGATATTTTTTCACCGTTTAGCTGATTGTTTGATACTGAGGACACAGCGCCAACATCGGCTACACAACGAAACGAGAGGAGATTGTTACTAACAACATTCCTGTGTGCAGCACATGCCACAGCAATCTGCTTTGTGCATTTCGTTTGGGCTAATTTTGGAACATAATCACACTCAGAGGAAGAACAGCAAGAAAAAGCATTCCCAGTGCTTCCACTTCTTCTCACACTTAATTAGACGGTCACAATTAGGGAGACTCTAACCTGGGAAACCACCTCAAAAGGTGAAAGTTTTGAGCTGGATGAGGGGACAATTACCGCATCCTCAGCTTGGAGCGCGTTTTCACACCTTGTTCTGTATCCGGGCAAAGCTCTCAGACCTAACTGCGATCTGCTGGGCTAATTAGCCTCATTAAAATCCAACAAATGCAAATGTCCAATTAATTCAGCACTTCTATCCTCGAGACTATTGTAAAAGCAAACTGTGAACAAAAGGAGGTGGAGGTCTTGGACGTGCGGCCTTCAAGGAGCAGAAAGTTGTAGCGGCTGTGTTGTTTTGCTCTCCGCTGCAAACTGTGGGGTCCAGCTGGCGGTCATCAGAGACAATAGGGATCAAAAGAAGAGACAAGAATTCAGCCTTTTTTCTTTTTTTTGGTTGAAAAGATTCTTTCAAACACACCTGCTGCCAGAAATGCCATTAAAATGTCAGCTGTCTGTTCCTGGTTTGACAACACACACATACACAGGTTTTTTCTTTTCCTCACCTCCGTCTAGCCTTAAAACACCGGTGGAAGGTCAAACAGGGCTTGAGTCGGTCACAGGAAAATGAAGCTTTTCCTTTAATGACATTCACAGAGGAAATAATGGGGAGCACGGAGAGAACAGAACGGCTGGCAGGCTATTCTTCAGATTGCATTCATGCATCTGCAGCGAGTCTTGTGCATGATGGGACATGACAATATGACAGCTGCTTCTGTTGCTTTGTTTCCGCAGGTCAAACGGAGTTTAATTCCTCTGCAGAAATGGGGGGTGGGGGTTACATGCTGTCCTCGTGGCTCCGTTATTTAGTGAAAACTGGACCCCAGATTGAACCAACTGTCCCGCTATTATCTATCAATCATCTATCAACTTCTGTTTAACATCAAAGGTTGATGTTAAACAGAAACTGGAGCAAATATCTAAACACAAAATTATAATTTTAATATGGTAGAAATGTATCAGTCAGATCAAATAAGAAGAATGAAAAGCAACTTTCACTATCAACTGCTTTCCAGTACTATCTATGCATGATAGGCAATGCAAACTATCCATCCATAGAGCTGGAGCCTATCCCAGCTCTAACAGAGTGAAAGGTGAGGTACACGCTGGTGATATTCTCCATGTGCATAATTCATTATTCCAGCCATGTGCTTTACAAAGTTTCTGACATTTTTCCATGTAGACACAGCTTGACCTTGCACCACCATGTGCTCAGCTGTGATGCTACGCTCCTACACGTGCTGCAGACAGTGCTGAGAGCACTGTAAACATTAGTAATAATCCAGCTATGTGTTATTTATTTTTTTTTTTTTAATCACAGTACAGCATCAATTCAAGTTGTTCATCAGTTTCAGCTGCTTTGGTGTTAATGAAATTAACAGCAGGTGCACTAGAAGGGAAAAATGGCACAACCCCTAAAACAGCAATGGTTTTTACATCTGGGAGCTACTAAAATGTTTTCTCTCCTCATCTTTTCTGACTGTTTTTTTTTTTTCAGTAGTTTTGCATTTGGCCAGAATCAGTGTCACTACTGGTAACCACCTACAGAGGTGACCCAGGTAGTCCAACTCCTCCAGGATGGTGCATCGATATGTACCATTGCCTGAAAGTTTGCTGTGTCTACAAGCACAGTGTCAAGAGAATGCAGCAGATCCTAGGAGACAGTTACTTTAGGAGAGCTGGAAGGGCCGTAGAAGACCCTTAACCCATCAGCTCACTGGTATCTGCTTCCTAATGCAAGGAGGAACAGGACGAGCACTGCTAGAGCTACAAAATGACCTCCAGCAGGATGTTGGTGTGAATGTCTCAGACCAAACAATCAGAAACAGACTTCATGAGGGTGGACTGAGGGCCTCTAGTTGGCCCTGCGCTCACTGCCTGGCACCGTGGAGCACGACTGGGATTCGCCATAGAATACCAGAACTGGCAGGACCACCACTGGCAAAATGGTCTAGCCTGCTGCATCATGTTTTCACTCTGTTTTCATATCAAACAATGCGGCATCCTTTCATTCCCAGTTTATATCAGAATAGATATCCAGCATGACTTTTTTCCCATTGAGATCTTTCCTGTTCCTTTACTTTATTTTATGTTATTTTTTGAGCAGTATATTTGTGATAAAACGATGAAGTATCAGTATATCCAATATTTCAGTCAGGTCTAACCAGCATTAAAGAATCATCATCATTAACAATGAAATTCAATCAGCCTTTAAAATGCCATTAAAAATGTGAAAGGAGAGATTCTACTAAACACATGACTTCAGTGCATCCGTGGAGGATCTGACCATCACATCTGAGCGACTGTGAGCCCTGAGGCTGCTTAAAGTGCAGACGTGACTGTTGGGGCCAGCTGGATCTATGTGACAGGTATTAGAGAAGGTTCACTGCACGTAGACAGATGTGAGGATACACAGGTTTGAAATACACAGCATGCAAATAAACTCACAAATACACTTGTGGATTGGTCCTGTATTAGGTACCAACACTGATCAGTTTTTCTAAAACTGTGAAAGTGAAAATGTATTTGCTTCAAAAACACCAGTGCACAAAGAATGAACCGACACCAGTCCGGGTTTTCAGGGAGGGCTTTCTCAATAAAAAGGTCAGCAATGAAAAGCTTTCTTTTCTGAGGGGAAAAATGACATGAGGGGCCTTGGGAATACTGGGAGAAATGTCTGGAATGATCAGAAACCATTTCGATGTCATAGACCGGGGCGGACAAACACATCTGCGGGCTTAGTTATAACCAGTACAGATACGTAGAGAGGAAGGAGCGCAGAAAAGGAAAGAAGAAAAGAAAAAAAGAATGCAGATCTGTTTGTTCCAGCTCAGCAGTCAAGCCTCTCTGCCTCTCTGTACTCCCGCTTCCCAAATTGACAATTTCCTCAAAGTGTTATCTGCAAATATGAGAGGCTGTTTTTATAAAGGGCTGACGAGAGAGCGCTCTGGACAAGAAAACAGGTATTGATACACAAGTATACAGAGCATTCCAGCAACTGTCTGAGCAAGTGACTCGTGGAAAGAATTGGTTTTTGAGAAGAAAAAAAAAGGAAAGCAGAAAAATAGAAAGAGGCCACATGGACACTGTGTGTAACAGGATCTCGGGAAGGGGGATCTTTTTTTTTAATCTGGCCACATCTGGCCACAGGTGCGTCCCCACAGAAAAGGTAGGGCATTTAATTTCTTAATAAAGAGCTGCTGAAGTAATCAGATCTGGCACACTGGCACGCTTAGAGAATCTGAAGCCACACAGAGCTGGAAAAGAGAAGCTGTTCCTCCCTCTAGTGGTTCAGCTTTTGCATAGTTTGTTCTAAAACATAAAGTGAGCTTATTACATGGGTGTGACAACGAAAACCACTTCATTGTCCTTTTGGTCTACTTTTCATCTGCGGGTAAAAGTCTCTTAGCTGTTCCCAAATTTAGAACTAAAGCTAATGGAGGGAGCTCAGAGTTGCTGCCTCT
Source organism: Oreochromis niloticus (assembly GCF_001858045.2). Taxonomy (NCBI): domain Eukaryota; kingdom Metazoa; phylum Chordata; class Actinopteri; order Cichliformes; family Cichlidae; genus Oreochromis; species Oreochromis niloticus. Next base: position 12,160,316 of record NC_031986.2, read on the forward strand.
GAAACAAGCTGCCTGCTGAACTAAAAGCCATCTCAACTGAGTCCCCTTTCAAACTCAAACCTATATATTTCCCTGCTTGCTGCTGTGGGCGGTCTATCCTTCAAACTCGGGTCCTCTACCAGAGGCCTGGGAGCTTGAGGGTCCTGCGCAGTATCTTAGCTTTTCCTAGGACTGTGCTCTTCTGGACAGAGATCTCCAATGTTGTTCCTGGGATCTGCTGGCGCCACTCACCTAGTTTGGGAGTCACCACACCTAGTGCTCCGATTACCACTGGGACCACTGTTACCTTCTTCCTGATGTTGCTGTCATTGGGAACCGCTACATCTATCACTACGGCCGTCTTCTTCTGTCTCCCACCACTATGTCTGGTTGGTTAGCCACCACCATTTTGTCCATCTGTATCTGGAAGTCCCACAGGATCTCAGCTCGGTCATTCTCCACCACCCTAGGGGGCGTCTCCCATTTTGACCTTGGGACTTCCAGGCCGAATTGTTTCTGTATACTATGCTGGCCACTTGGTTATGGCGTTGCATGTATGCCCTGCCTGCTAGCATCTTACACTGTCTCAGGGGCATCTTTACACAGCCTGCACCTGCAGGCTTTACACATCCTGCATATATATATATATATAAATGTGTGTGTGTGTGTGTGTGTTCGTATTGTTTTACAACAGAACGGTTTTCCACAGTTGCCTCAGTCCATTTCAAATGAGTTATCCACAGAACATGGCAGGTTTCTGGTCACTGATACGGATTTTTGGCCTTGTTCCTTGCACACAGAGATTTCTCCAATTTTTTGGACTCTAGTTTGGACTCTAGTTGATGAGATATTCAAAGCCTTCACTCTACACTGAGGATCATTATTCTGAATTCTTCTTTATCTAAAGCATACTGAGTTTATTTAAATTTAAATACGCCATGTGAATAAAAATTGCAGTTCTACTATTTTTATTTTTCGAGGAGTCTGAAAAAGGTCATGCTCAGTGGAGCTTTTACTGGAGTGCACTTTTCTCGCTGCGTCTCACTGCTTAAGACATCTTCTATTTATGGGCTTCTTTATCCAATATTGAAGATACTACAAAACCTCAGTGTGCTCCCTTATCCCACAGAATAAGAATAGAAAGGGGTAGAAAAAATAAAGCTGAGGGTAATCGTTAGAACTTGGGGACTATACTTCTGATTAGCAGGTTGCTTAATCTTTGTTCTCTTTGGCTTCAAGCTTCATCCAGGAGGCTTCTCGGTCTCCTGCATGAATTATCTGCAATAATAGTTCCATAACACACTTCTGGGTCATTTTAATAAACGTGTTGTTCCACTGTTTATATAGCAAGACTGTGTCACTGTCCTTGGTACTGAATTCAAACACACTCGTGACAGAAACTCTTTGATGCCTGTGATTGGTTAAATCTGTCACCTCTCGTCCTCTGATTGGTGGAAATGTTAACTGTGCTTACTATATGTGGAAACAAACACCTTTAATTTTGAATCAGTTATGTAAGCACTTTTTTATGCACACCTGTTGTCAGTAACTATAATAGGTAAAAATATGGTTAGGCACTTTATTAAGTATACACCTGGGAAAAATGGCCACGCATCACAACACAATCAAATAAACCCAAAATTAATTTAAAAAAAAAAAATCATAAAGGGTTTTTAGGACTGGTCATGTCTTATTTGGAGAAGCTGAGCTCTGCAGTGATTTGGCTTCAAAGAGAAAAGCTGGTCTGATGTTAGCAAAATGTGGCCTTTTAAATAATATTTTCTATACTTTAGAGAAAATTCTCCCAGGTAAAATGAAGGCGAGGCCTAGAGTAAGTAAGAAGGATGCCTACTCAGGCGAAGCAGATTCTTCTGGAATGTTTACCTAGACAAGGTCGATTCTTTTTGACTCATCCCCAGGAGGTGGCAGCAAGTTCAAACAAATCCAGCCCAGAGGCAAAGCTGCATAGCACCACCTCTACCAAAGAAGAAAGCCACCACACATTCATATAAAAGCAAATTTATTAAAGAAAAACCAGGACAGTTTGTATCCCTTTTTTGTTTTTTTAACTATACATTATGTGCTATACAACGTAGACAGAAACAGACAGCCCATAAACGCTGACCCAGGTTCAGCTTTAGAGTGATACTTCATCTCTTTATATGTCTATTTGAAGGAATTCATTGTCCAAAAGCATTTAAGTGGTCTTCAGACCATACGCAGCACCCATGTGTTTCACTGACAATAAAAAACACACGTGGAAAATCAAACGTGGGAAAAATGACTGCGCACACGTTTACACAGAGAGGCCAGGGCTTCTTAACTCAGAGGGGGAAAAAAAATCTACACAAATACTGACAGTTTACCAAAACTGGAGTATAAATCAGCAGAAGTACATATTTTCCCTGTGAAACATTTCTTTCAGTCAGCAACACTGCTTCAAAACAAAACTTATTTTAAAAAAACAACAACAACAACAAAAAACCCCACTAACAGACATGTTAAAGTACTTATTATTTGAATGTATAATTAAATGCTAATGAGGGCGGGGCTAATAATGTATTTGACAGAAACTGTAATTTGGGCCGTTAGTGCACCTTTATCTGCAAATGTCAACACTTTCACCTCACTGCACAAATCTGACTGATAATTCACCGCTATGGACGTAAATGTTTTTTCAAAGCTTTTCCTCCTTATTAACAAAAACTCAAAGGTTATGAATGAACACGAGGAGGACTTTCTGAGATTTGAAACCTAATATCTGACACATTTCCAGCCTGAATCAATGCTACAATACTTTTTCTCATATGAGGCACACCTCACTTTAATAGACTATTAAACAGCACTCTTATCTTTATAAAGTCAGAAAAGCCTCAGAAAATAAAACAGATCAAGTTGACATTTATAAACAAATTATTATTTACACTCTCTTCTTAAAGAAACTCAGAAATCAGAGCGTTTTATATTTCCTGTGGTTTTCTCAGTGAGGAGGAGTGAGGTTGTTGTGGTTGCTTCTTTGTGTTCCTTAAGATGATGCATCTCTTTCATACGGACACAAAAACACAAAACTAAGGAGAGAAATAAAGTGAAACCCACACTTGCATATGAACTAAAACAACCCTTAACAGTCTTTCCATCGGCTGATACTCAGTTAATCTAATTATTTACAGAAGAAACCGGTTAAAATGAAACTAATTTTGATCCTTAATAAATAAAGTAGTCTGTATGGACTCATTCTGCCTGCAAGTGCAACCGTCTGAGTGGGTGATGTGTGGTCAAGCTGACACTTTAAAAAAACAAAAGAAAAAAGAAACACTCTGCACTGTAAGTAGGAGAGAGTGGAACACTAGGGTTTGGCCGATAAACGGGTGTGCCAACTTTGATCACATTACTTTAATATTTGATTCATCTGTCAGTTTTAATGCTCCGACGCCAGCATAAACACTCTTGTTGAGAAGCTGTACAAAGAACCACAAAACTGACAGTGTTATGAATATCGGCCGTATCGGTTGAACCCTAGTGACAGCTCGGAGAGCCACAGGTGTCGCTGTGTACAGATGCAGAAACACGTACAGACATTTTTGCCTAAACACTATGTACATACATTATGTGTGTTGGGACTAGATTTGGGAACCCTGCCAAGTGGAAAAAAGGTTTGTTGTTGTTTTCTCATGAGTAAGGCATGCCATGGAAGGTGGCCCGCTGTGGTGGGGAGCTCGGTCGGACAGCAGCGTTCGTTACCTCCTCCTCCAGTTTTCCCAAAGTTCATTTTAGAATTTGAAGAATTCTCGCTGGAATTCGAGCGCTGGACTTGCTTCCTTTGTGATCCCGCTCAGCTGATTTCATTGGAGCCGTCTGCTTTGATGTCATTACTTGGCAACTGCCGCTGGTCCAGCGATCCCAGAATGCTTTTTGCATTTCCTGGATCGCTCCTCCAAGGCATGACATCATCACCTCGACACGAAGCGCCTGAAGTCTGCTGTTCAGCCCGTGTCCGTGATGTCACACCCTGCGCTCCAATGTGGGAAGCATCGCCAATGCTGCTGTTGCTGGATCAGATATTTGACAGTTGTCGCCCTCTGGTGGCACCAATTGAGGCGCGCAGCCTCGGCTCTCTGGCCCTGTAGAGGAAAGGAGTTGATTACACAGACACACACAGACACACACACAGACCCCCCCCCCCCATCTAACACTTTCTCTGTAAACTATAGATATGTTAGCAGTGATATCATGAAAGAAACCATCTCCTCAGCAAATAAATCACTGTTAGAAAAAAAGAACACCATCCCCACAGTCAACCATGGAGGTGGAAATATTATGCTGTGGGGCTGTTTTTCTGCTAAGGGTGAGAAGAACCCAGTGAACCTCTGTACCAACTACATTGGTAGTTGACATTCAAATCAATGTATAACTTTTATGTAATGTGAGTAATGCCTCTACATTAAAATTAAACTATCATAAAAAGTAGAGATTGTTCACATCTTTGAAAAAAGGCAAACTTGGAAGTTCAGCAGGGGATTATTTCCCCCACTGGCTACATACTGTGGATGTAGCCTCAGATGCATTAGGCCGATTAGGTCATATCCTGACATGTGATTCATATCCACTGAGACCTGGCTACTGTAAGTCACATCAGTTATTCGCATTTAGAGTCCATCTGCACACTCAAAATGCTAAAGGCTCGAACAAATTAACCACTTCTCGGAAAATGCAGGAGTCATCAAATATTTGCAACATCACATGACGCATGATTTTCTGCATTTTTATGCGAGAACAATGCGCATAATTTTAGATTACAGTCACAGATTTAAGTAAAATTTATAAATGGGCCTACTAAGTATTAGAACAGTAATAATTACAGTTTCAAAGGACACCAACTTAACGGAATAAACTTTGAAATAGGTCGTTTTGGTTTCGGAGTCTTTAAAGTCAAACCTGTAGTGCTCATTGAAGTCCAGTCTGAAGCTGAGGAAACGCAGGCTCTCATCAGAACTGGTCATCAGCAACACCAGGAACTGTTGGACGATGCTCTGAGAGGGAGAGATGAAGGGAAGAAAAAAAAAGTGAAATTAATTGCATGGTTGATTCCAGTGAATACAGTTCATGACGAGGAGCTGCTTTAGGTGGTGGCTCGAGCTGGTACCTGATAGAAGTGTGTTAGGATCCGGAGCTGTGAGCGCATCTTTGGTATGGTTTCCCGGAACTCTTGAATCCTCTTCTTCTCCTCTGCTTCCTGCTCAGCTGTCACTCCCCACTGACCCTGAAAGACGATGCAAGAAACAGATGACATAGCATCACTCATTATGCATCCATCTCCAGCCAAAACAACAACAACAAATATACCTCTCTTCCCTTTCATTTCTTACCTCCTCCTCTCTCTGCCGCTTCTTCTCCTCATACTGCAACCGGAGGCTGAGTTCCTCCAGCGCTGAGCGGTAGAGGGAGTCCTGGGCGCTTTGAAACTCGATGATCTGGTCAAATATGGCTCTCAGCTGGTTCAAAAGAGACTGGAGATACAATAACAGAGTTTCATTAGGGGTATGCAAAACAGGGAAAAAGAGGAATGACTAACAGAACACAGAAATCCTGTGTGTGTGTGTGTTACCCTGCTGTTGTTGTCCAGCAGGCATCTTGAAATAATGGTGTCCAGGAAGACTTCGTGGGCAGCGATTATGTGGTCGAGGTCCTGAGCCTGCCGCACTTTGTTCCACAGCTCGTCCCAGGAGCACTCCAACACCTGCGCACACATCACAGTTTACTACTGTAACTGATACGGTTTACTGAGTTTTTACAGCCTGCGATAGTAACAGCACTGCTGCTAATGGACCTGACCTCAAAGGTGATGTAGTACTGCATTTGGTGGATGAAGTGGACCATCTCGGAGGCCAGGATGTGACACTGATGCAGCACGCCGGACAACTCTGCAGGGTAAAGAGCACAAGGACGGGTCGCGTTATACAACAGGAAGTAGGCATGCTGTCAAAATAAAAATATACTTTGCCATAATGCTGCAAAAGATTATATACAAAAAACCTGAACGAAGGATGAGAGTTAATTTCAGGTGACTTCTCCACTAAGTATGTGTGTGTGTTTATGTACCAGGCATGGTTTTTAGTAACTTGGCGTTACACATCTGTCCCTTCCAGATGTCAGTCAGCGTGTACTCCATCCTCTTGGCCCTCCACAGGAAATTGAACACCCGCAGGTAGTGGCCCATGCACTCCCTCGTAAACACCTGACAATATACACACAGACAAATGGTAATACTCGCATCTTCAAGCTTCCACAAACAAAAAAATAAAATAAACAGAACATGTAGGAGGCTGTGTGTAGTCACCGTTGAAATCGGTCCATCAACATGGTAGTCCAGACTGAAAACATCCCAACCTGTATCACCAGGAGACACCTGGAGGCCACACAAAACGAGCCATAGTGAGAAAAAGGATCATTCGTCATTATTAATTCAATTACTTCCCTAACAAGCAGGTGATGATGCTACCTCTAGCAGGCGTACGTCCAGCCTCTTGAGGATCTCTGCGTTATCATACTGGGCGTTGGTGGCCCTGACTGCCGTCTCCAAGATACCAGTCAGATTGTGTTGGTATAAAGTGGTGGCGGGACGGACCAGCTCTGGTCTGAGATTAAAACACGGAGCATATGAGAAAATTAGGACTTTGCAGGTTGATCATCAGTGTTCTAGATCGGGAAGGAAAACCATATTGAAAAGTGTCTAACTTCAGTAGGTCCATGAGGTGTCTGATGAAGTCTCCCTGGCCCAGCAGCAGGTATCTCCTCATGGCCTGCAGGTGCTCCAGCAACAGGTAGTTACGGTTGAGGACATCCAGCAGGTACTTGCTGGTGTCGAAGTAGGCCGCGTCGATCTTCTCCTGGAACGCTCCCTCCAGGTCCGACAGCAGCTCTGCGGCTACGTGAGCAAGAAGGTATCAACTGGAGTTTCTCTGCTGGCTACATTTTACACATTAATGAATGGCTGTCTTTTAAATAAGATGAAAAAAAATATATGAAACATTTTACAGAGAAAATCTTTTATATTAGAGTTCAAAACTGCTGATTCATGGACAAATATTAATATGGATAAAAAAATTTAACTTATTTATCAAATTATTACAATTATTTATTCCTAAGCATTTAGATTTTTGCTGTAATTTTCACATTTTTGACTAACCCTCCTATTTTCCTTTGGATTCAGGGTAAACCAAGTCTTTGAACTGTGCTACTAGACAACAAGAGAGAAAGAGAGTGTCCTTCAGCTCATATTCTAAAAGCCACAGATCAAACTGGTTAGATGAAGTCCTACAGACAGAATCAATAGACTACAGCTGAGTATACCCAGTTCTTCTCTCCAGTCAAAAGGAGAGAAGGACAAGGCCCTAGAGCATCGACCAGTGTCCACTAAAAACCCCCCCAAAAAAACGTCAATACAGTGTAATGAAATCAATACGATGAAGACAGAACACACGTATACACAAAGGAGGCTCCAAGTTGGTTATGAGCGTATGCGTGTATTTCATGAAAACACTAAACTTAAACCAACACAGCGCTCTGAAAAAGCCAGCAAACCTCTATTCACATCTTCACCATGCTGGTTTTTCTTCTTAATGTCCCATTATGGGCTGTCAGAAACAAAACAAATGGAATTATTATCTATGAATTTGCTTTCCTGAGAAGCTTACCATCTTTTGGAGTGTCTGCAGATTTCGACGCTGCCGTGATTTTGCCTGGCGGCGTTCTATCGTGGCAAACCTGATGCAGGAAGTTGATGGATTTGCCGATCAGCAGAACCTAAAGGGATAAGAGAAAGGGAGGAGATAGGGGCTCGTTTTCAGTCATTTCACTGTCTCGTCTATAAAAGCCTGCTCTCTGGCATCCAGTGAAGACATCTGTGATGGCACGCGTACCTTGCGCGCCTGGTCCATGGTGATGAACGAGGGGATCATCGACTTCCTGAGGGAGTACTTGTCGTGCCACAGACGATCGGTCTTCACGTTGGGATCTGATGCTACAAAGAACTATGAACACACACATATAAAAACACACACTTAACAGTTTTATTTTGCCTGCTGGGTTTAATATCCAGTGTAACAATCAGACAGGCGCTGGTACGCATATTGACTTTGAAGGTATATTGACATACGTTACCCCACATTCCCACTGATATTGATATAGCCTGAGGCTGTGTTACATAATTGTTTTGTTTTTTTAATTTCTCTATAGCCAGCACGGTGAATGCATTTGACATTTTTTCCAACTACAACCAGCCCTCACCGTCCTCCAAGCCCTGACCCATTCCCTCAGAAGTTCTACTAGATGTTGCTGACTTATTCACCTAATATTCAGACACCTTCATCCACAAAACAAGCAACTTTTTAGACAAACTTTAGCTGCTTTTAGTTGAAGACCACTCCCAGTACTGCCCTATGAGCACAGCTTTCCCTGCATCTACTCCTTTCACTGAGTAGCAGCAGCACACTTAGCTGACTGCATGGCAGCTGACATGGACATGAATGATCAGTGGATGTGAACTAACCCAGACAGGAAGAGGCGCTTGGCTGAAATGAGTCTAATGTAACATTTGTCACTGAACAAGTAAGTCTATAGTCAGTGTGTCCAGACCGTGGCACCATCCTTTCCATCCTTTGTCACATTCACTTAAATTATCCATTTACTTCATTGTCAGTACAGCAGCCTCAACTGGCCATCTAATGAGGGCGCTGAAGGCTGTGTACAAGGATACATTTTAAAAACTGATATCAACTGTCAGGCTCACTTTAAATTCATCGTTATGAAGCTGTGTGTGGCTGAAATAAGACTTTCACAAGCAGTGTCACAATGAAAACCACAAGGATGCGATTTAAATGCCTGATCTACACGCAGAAGCAAACAGCCTTTTAGAATTCTAAAGCCTTAGGTTGGATTAAGTATTTTTTAAGTAATTACTAAGTTATGAAGGTTTAAAAATGCTGCAAAAAAATTGTGGAAAAAAAAAGTGCCAAATTTTGATCTAACTGTTTGTGTGCATGCATTGGTAAGCTATGTGATGCTAATGATGTGTAGCTCCATGTCAGCTACACCAACTCCACATTTACTTCATACCATGCTCGGTTAGTTAAGATGATTCTTGATCGTTTGTTGCTTAATGACTTGTACTTGCTTGAAATGATGAAAAATGTCCAACTACGCTCAAACGTCAAAGTAACAAGTTTTCAGTGGTAATAAAAGTGATATGTATTGTTCTGAAAACACAATGTGGCTGCTGCAATAAAGTTGGGTTTGATTCTAGTTTGATTATTAATAACTGCGCACTGTCAAATGTGCTTAAGGAGAAAACAGTGCGAATAAGCATTTACTAGCTCATTGCCTGAGACTTCTACAATGTTACAACCTACGGCGCCTTATTTATTTAAGCCTTTCAGCCATAATTACAGCTGTTGTTTACAGAGTGTGTTTTCACAGGCTGTGTGAGATCTCCTGGGTAATTTCACTCCTGAAAGCTCCAGTAATTTCTAACTCTGTGTTCTTAAACACAGCACTTAAAACCAAAAGTCCAAGCGCTTGGTAATGGTCCACGCTGGACACATAAATACTGTGTGTGCGAGAGCAAAAGAAAGAGAGAAAGGGCGGGGAGAAATAAAGGAGACACATTCATCACTGTGTTCTCCATTAGACTCCTCTCATCAGTTCTCATTTAAGGGGCCGTCCTGGCTCTCCTCTCTCTGTAATGTTCCTTCTCATTGGGGTCAAACATCAGAGCAGTCAGAGAGAACATGCGCTGTAATTCTCAGTTTCTCTGTAAAGACATTCATCTTTCTCATTGAATTTTGATGCACTGCTCTGCATTTATTTTGATTACAAGAGGTTTTTATTACTGCGCAGAAAAGATCAGAGAGGCATGTGTACCTCGTGGTAGGTGTCTTCTAACTCCCCGTCGTATATCCACCTGTAGAGGAAGTTGAGAATGGGGTGTGACACCAGGCTGAGGATGTGTTGAACAAGCGCTCTCATCTGTGGGTCTCCCGTTTTCCCATAGGCATGAACTGCTGAAGCCAGCTCGCCACCCTTACGACCTAATGACACACAATGCAGGGACACTTAGAATGCTATATTAAGTTTAGCATGTTCACCCACCTACATTAAAACCAACAAGCACGCGTCCACACACCCTGGCAGAAGTCGACGAGGGCGGCGAGCGTTTTGAGCCGGACTTTAGGGTCGTACATCCAGACCAGCAGCCTCCTGAGGGTCAGACTGCTCTCTGTGCACACGGTCACACCCTGGTCATCCTCCACCTGCAGCTACAGCACAGAGAAATTACCTTAGATCGAGCGTCTGCTGACTTTTTCCATTACACATTCCCTCATTGTCAGCACTAATTTTGTTTACCTGTGAGTGGAGGACAGAGAGCAGCCTGTAGTACTCCTTAAGCTCCTGGTGGAGTGAGGCACAGAAGCTCTGAGTGGAGAGGAGGAGAGGTCGCGGGTGGAGAAACACAAAAACAGAAAGGTAAGCATTAGTTGAGGACTGTGTGATAAAACTGACGTGAACAATTAATTCACATGGCAAATGTGCACACGCTCTCACATACCTGTCCAACCAATCCAAAGGCCCGGTCGAGGCTCCTGGCATCAGTGTACTTCCTGACTTTGTTGTGGAGCCAGCCAAGTTCAGCCAGTCTGCTGCTGGTGTCCCTGAGGGACTTGCACAGCACCACCTAGTGAGTCAGAGCAGACATTACAACACATATAACAACATCTGCTTGTTTATTCTTCCACCAAGACCAGAGCCGACGCAAAGCTATGTCTGTTTGCTAGTTTATCAGCAGGACTTGCCAAAAACTCATAGGGTGTATTTCATTAAACTTGGTAGAAAAGTGGGCAAAAGAAGAACCCATTAAATTTTAGTGCTAATTCTGAGATGCAGAACTGGCTTCGGAAGACGACTGCATTATCATATTGTTCTTCTAGTTAAGCGTATGACAAAAAAGGGCCAGCGTGATTTATAATGCCATGTAGTAGCTATTATGTATGCCATGATTTGACCCTGACAGTGATCCAAATACTGGAATATTTACTCTCAGCTTATTTTTAAACCACAGTATAATATTAGGCCTATGGAAAGGAATCTCTAGCACAGAGTTTATAGACATAATCAGGGTATAATTAAAATCTTAATCAGCCACTTTCATTAAATCGGTCACTATAATTTACGCAACACATCTATAACTAACAAGGCCGTCTTGCAGCAGACGACCTTGTTTCCGGGCTGAAAAGTTCGCATTAAATTTTCATCTGCTTAACAAAAACCTTTTATCACTGGAGCCTTACAGAGAGCTTAAGTGGCCAAAGCAGCCTCCAAAATATCTCCATCCTTGACTAATATATCTGTGCTCTCAGTGGCTCCGTCTCCATCAGGAGGACCGTGTCGGCAGATCGAACACAAGTCTAAGTTTAGCGTCACGGAGTGAGAATATGGGACAAGTTCCATCTATGGCCTTCCCATCGATAATGTGGCGAAAAGGGGAGGAGAGGGAGAATTAAATAAACTGACAGGACAGACAAAAAAAAAAGAAAGAAAGCGAAAGTGGGAGAAGATCGATGTGACTTGGAGCCAAAAAGCTTTATATTGATCTGTTGAACCTTGGTTCTAAAGTTCAGTCAACAAAAACAGTCTTGATTTCATATCATCTATTATGCCTAATAAGGAAAAGTGATCTTTGAGCGGCTGGAGCTCCAGGACTTGGATCTCATGTTTCCTGCAAGTCATTGCGGGATGATTGGTCTATTAAGAGCTTTTACAAGGCTAGACGCCGGTTTGGGTACCTTGCTGTCTATTTTGTAGCAGTTATCCTGCGCGCTCATCTTGATGAACTTGCCGTCAATTCCCTGGAAGACGTAAAGGATGTCCCGCACCAGCGCCGCCTCGTTCACCTCACCTGCGCACGCAGATTGTGGAGGATTATATTGTGTTAGAGGGAAGGTGGGAAATGAAAATGAAACTTTAAGATCTCATGGTACATGGATTTCTCAGATAAACTCAAATGTACAACAGGACAGACTGAATGAATAATGCGACACATGACACAACAATGGGAGATACGAGGGGACGTGATTTTTGAGTGATAAATTGAGAGAGATCTGCTCAGAGCCTGCTCCAGGATACTTCCTCTGAATGCAACATGTTATGTATTTAGAATGTATGGAGGTCAAAAAGTGTTAACTTTTGTTATTAATCTCATGGAGGGTTTTATTTTTTTGGCACGGTTGTGCAGACCTGAAACCCACACTGTATACACGTCACTCACCGGCTGGGTCACCATCTCGGCGAGGACGAACTACTCTGGCAGCGGGAACCGGAGGCCCGAGGGGTGGCCGAGCGGCGGGTGGAACCAGAGTTGAGCTGGGTGAGGAGCTTACAGGCAAAGTCCAGGCTAACCGTGAACCCAAAGGCTGACCGCCTCCACCTGCAGGCTGAGGTGGCTGACTGAAACACAACAGCACATTTACTTTAGTCATGGCTGTGCCATTGTCATTTTACCAACAGTTCTGGATTTTTGTATATACATTTACTGCACTGAATGTCATAATAATTAGTGATGATGACCATGTTCATGTTTACAAAAGACTGATACTCTTTTCAATGGAACAGTTTTAGTGTTCTGATCGAGTGGCAACTTCTAGGGCTGAAAAACTAAACCAGCATGGGCCACTGCAGTTCCTTTAGTGGCCACTTAAGGCTCACATTTGCCAAACTACTTTTAAAGCCTTGTTAAACATGTTAAAACGACCAACTTAACAGCAACAAAACCCTTCTTCCAAAAACATTTTCAGTCTAACCAGTCATTAAGAAGGGTGTGGTTGGCTTAAAGTCTGGGGCGTTTCATCTGTTTTTGCCGACAGTTTTGCAACAACAGCCAGCTGTAAGCAGCAGCTGTCTGCTGGACCTCACCTTAGATAAGTGGAGTGACTGAACTGAAGCTCTTAACTGTGCTGTTGGTGCCTTTTAAAGCATTTTAAATGCAATTATCTGACCAAAATGTTTGTGCTTCAGTTTTGATGAGTGAAATTAAATTATTAGTCCATTACTAATTAGCAGGTTCTTGTGTCTATACGTTGGGTACAGCTCCCTAACTAAGCTTCCTAGTGTTAGCTATTAAATGATATTGATTCTAAAAAACACAACGTGGCAACAGCCAAGATGCAAATATTGACAAAATAAGAGGTCATGCGAGTGAGTACAGGATTGCCTTAGAAACTAATGGATGAGGGTGGTACTGTGTTGAAGTGGTTAGCACTGCAGAGTAAGAAGGTCTTGGGTTCAAATCCACTGGCTATCTGGGCCCTCTGTGTAACCTCAAGCTGATGTTGCCGCAACCGCAGCACGTGTGTGCAATCAGTCAGTTTTTACTGCAATCGTAATCTGCCAGACTCACAGATTATATAAAGGGAGATGTTGCAACATTATAAACAGTATAAAGTGCGTATAAATGGTATGGAGCTCACTGTTTGCATAAAGCATAAATGGGACCTCAGCCCTGCAATATACTGGTGACATGTCCAGGCTGTACTCTGCCTCTCATCCAATCACAATCGGGACAGTGTCCCACCTTCCCCAAGATCCTGAATTGGATGTGGAAGAAGATGGATGATGTGGCTGACAATCACAGCAGAGAACAGAAATCTCACAATCAAGATTTGTGTTCAAATTTGGAATTTCTTTGGAAATTCAGCAGTTACTTTTTGACCCCTTGGAAAGTACTGGAACAGTCATTCAATAAAGCAAGCCCAGCACACATCTTTGTACTGTTACTTAATTATCACTGTGTGTTGTCCAGAGTCATGGGAAAACTTTATGTTTCAAGAAGAAAAACTGCCTTTTAAAGACGTAAAGGTGAACCCAGACAGCCCAATGGTCATTGTTTACTAAAGGCCCTCTGCATTATTAATGAGAAAAAAATGGGACTGTTAAACTGTGTTATAAGGGGTCAGGCTGAGAGGAAAGAGGCAAGTTCACTTTCTGCTACTAAATGATACCTCTTGTATCTGGCAGAGGGCTTCTTACACAAAAACATCAGAAAAACAACCCTTCACTGCAAAGCTTTTCGGGGCTGCTTAAAACCTCTGGTACGTGGCTTTGACATGGAAATCTGAACTGTTAACAAGCTGATATGAAGATGCTCACCCTGCCAGCAGTGGCTGTGGTGTTGGTGTAGGTCCGTTCAGTGTGTAAACTCCTAGACTTGAAATCCCGCTGGTCCCGACACTACCTGACAGGCCAGCGCTCCTCTCCCCGTAGCTCAGGGCCAGGCTCTGCGGACGGGTGCAATAGAATGGGGTGGAGTGGGCGTCCCTGGGGAGGGCTTGGGCAAACAGTGCCCCGTAGTTTCCAACCTAGGAAGTAAAGTCAGACATTGAAGGTCTCCAGAATCAAGTATCAGGCATCAGTGCATATACACACGTAATCATTATGATCTAAACGCTCGAGATTTTAAACATTCAGTTTAATTTTCTTTCTACTCTTGGCTCTGTATGATGTCACAGAGAGGGGATATCCTTATATATTCATCATAGCTCATAAATGGCTATAAGCACTGAAGCTTCCACCATCTGCAGTTCAGATCATCTGTTTGTAAAGGGGTAGCCAATCTGATGAAACCTCACCTGGGGTGAGGGCCAGTGTAAGATATATAAGAATGACTTTTAACTCTGATTCATGCAAAGTTACTCTATTCTAAAAGCTTTTAAGAGTTTTTAAGTGTGTGTGTGTTCCTCACCCTGCTGGATGGTTTGCGGGGGTCTTCAGAAAGGCTAAGCAACAAGTAGAGAACCGACCAGCGATGCTTTAGAACACCCTGCAAACAGGAAAACAGAATAAAAAAATACCACCTTCAAATCAGTTCAATTCGATTTCATTTACATAGCGCCAAATCACAACAACAGTCACCTCAAAGCGTTTTAAGGTAAAGACCCTAAATCAATACAGAGAAAACCCCAACAATCAGACAACCCCTTATGGCCAAGCACTAGGTGAAAGTGGGAAGGAAAAACTCCCTTTTAACAGGAAGAAACCTCCAGCAGAACCAGGCTCAGGGAGGAGCGGCCATCTGCCATGATCGAGTAGGGGTGAGGGGAGTGAGACAGGACAAAAAGCATGCTTTGGAAGACTCTTTCATTTAATAAACAAAACAGTATTATTATCTGGAGGGGTGACTGTGGCGTCTGGTGAGACATATTAATAAATAAATTAATTAACATACAATTAATGACCAGTACTGTGTTATCAGCCCTTCAGAGGCTTACTCTGAACCAAATTAAACAGGCCTCTGTTTTATGCAAGCAGGCTGTATCATGAGTCAAGTGGGAAATTGTTCCATTAAAGCTTTAATACCTCTGTGGTTAATAATACCTTTCAGAGAGAAATCCAAATACCAACCTGTGTCTGAAGTTTCCTGTGCAGCTCCGAGAACAGAGCTGCATCCGCTTCTCTCCGCTGCTTCAGCACTGCAAGAGCATTAAGACCGATTGTGTTAGGTGTCGTGTCTCCCTCCATGAATGGCTCATTTAACAAATGAACAGAGCTGGAAATGCTCCTGTGCCAAACAGGTTTTTAAATAACAGAAAGAAACTTTCCACAGACAGGATATTGTTTCAAACTGCAGACCAAGACAAAGAAAAGTAGGAAATGTATTGTGGAAGTTCAAAAAGAAAGCCAGCAGACTGCAGAGCCCTTCTGAAAGCCCAAAGTTACTGTGTTTGTATTTATAACTGCCCTCATATTGACAACCAGCCCTCCAGCTCTGGTACACCCCGTCACTGCTGGCATTTAGAGCTGCAGGACAAATGCTATTTCGTTAGTAGTTACTAGAATACATTATTTCATATGCTAAACTCACTCAAATTAATCTCATTTAAATGTCTGACTGTTTCACATCATTAACCAATATAAAATATCCAGTTATTGCTTTTGTGGCAATGTTGCAATTAAAAAACACACAGACTAAGCAAAAACTTGTTGTGATAAGTCCACCTGGGATAAATAAATGCTGTACAGTAAGTGCTGTGCTATTTTGGTTTTACAGTCTGCAGCAAAGCTTGGATCAATGTTTTCCCACTAATGGTGTGACCTTGCTCCCATTTAAGTCAAATAGGATTCTGTAGTATGGTGGAATAAAGATTTTCCAGCACATGTATTAAAGCTGGCATTCTGACATAAGGGGATCAGATGTCACAATGACTAAATGAAGTAATATACGGTGGATTATAATGGATTTACTTTCACAGAGGGAGGGAGGAAAGCATCAATCCAAATGCCACTCACACTCTTTCTTGATCTTCTCTGACACTAGGAACTCATCTCGTTCAATAGTGGGAGCATAGTTACTGCCAATGACTCGTACTGCGTACTGGAACTGGTGGGCAACTTCAGCTGGAAAAAAAACAAATATCAAGACATGACTAACAGCTTGAAGGAATGTACAAATGACAGTGTGTTGACTGGGGGATTTTTTTTCCCCCTGTTACATCATTACTTTACTTATAATGTTTTACTTCTTTTCCAAAAGCACAAGCAGGATATAACAAAATGAACCTACAGACCAGGAGAGTGCAGATTTGCCATTACTTTAATAAGGATAATGCATGATGGGACAGTTACTAACACTTTGGATACAGATTTTAAAAGCTATTTTTCATTGCAATTGCCAACTGCAAAGGTTTTGGGCCTTTAATCAAAAGTGACTAAAAAAAACACGGCTTCTGTCTCTATCTACAACAGGGGCCTACAGCTAGCCAGGCAACTGCATCCAATTTACCACACAGATTAGAATCAGAGCTAAGTGGCTAGCAATCTCACAGATAACCGAGAAAGGCACTTTATTTGAGCAAAAGTAACGGTGTACGACAGCGACTCGTGGAAGCACCGTGAAGCTGTTCAGCTGGATGTGCAGCATCTGGCCAAGCCAATTGGCTGACAGACACGCGAACCGAGCCCCCGCTACGTGCCGTTTTTCAACACAGCTAAAGCGATAGCCACATAAAAAGAAATCAATATATTTTATCTCAATATAAATTTAAATTTGACATTATAGTGACATGTTGACTCCTGAAGGCCTTAAGAAATTAATAAAATCATATCTTCAATTCGGCAGTTGCCCGAAAGACTGAGCAGCAGTTATTTAAGTAAAACTTCAACCGTTTTCTACAATATTCAGTCTGCAAAACAAACCGGGTGAGTCGGCGCCCGCTGCTTAAAACGTTTAATAAACAGAAGAATCAGAGCGGTCTAATGTGAAATATTAATGCCGAATTTGCCACTGGAAGTTCAACACTCACATACTGCTTCGTGTGACTCATGTATGATTAATAAAAGGACGCGAAACAACAAAAAATTGATTTTTTGAATGAGGTTAGGTTTGGCAATTCCTGACTACTACAGTAGTGCAGTAGCGCGAAGCTTGCTAGCAGTAATGGATGTACCTTCGCTCTTCCCCGTGATTCTGCAGCAGAGGCTTTGGAGAAGGACGTTTGGAGATTTCTGATCCAGGGTTGCCATGCTGTCCGTGGCAAATGGGCAGTGTGTTCCCCAATAAATGAATAAATGTGACTGAATAATATGAACTAACTCCAATCCCCCGCTACGAGCAACGCCATTTTGACAACTTCAGGCAAGCTAGGAAGAATTTGCCAACGACCAGCGCCATTTGCCTTCAAAATAAAAGCACAAAGTTTCTTACCTATTTCGTTAAAAACTTGCACAACACTAACGAAGGCTAATTAATAATGTACAAATCAAAATTAGAAGCACTGTTGCGCAAAAAAATAACAAGACGATAATACATACTGTGTCAAGAAAGACAAGGAAGACAAGATAACCAGATAAATTAATATGTAAGGGGAACTTGTAATGTAAAAAACCCCTTTTGACTGGTAAGTAAGGCCAAAGGTGCAACATGTATGCCGGATGTTTAATTATCTACCAGTCCCATTAATAAATAAATAATGAATGGCAGAAATAGCAAAATAACTAAAAGCCTATTTATGACATATCATTAATAAAGTTGTTACAGTTCAAACCAAAATCCATCACGTAGGTTTTATTTTGAAGGTTCTAACAGGAAACCGTTGTTATTATTTCTATTTTTACGGCGGACTTTCAACAGAACCCGCCGAAAAGCGTCTCCAGGAAACAGGGCGCGGACAAGTGGATGAAAATATTTCCCTCCTGAAACGTGGTGCCATGAATTATTTTGTTCTGACCCCGCTGACCTGCCTGTTACAAACCGATGCGTCACGACAGCAGTAATAACTTGTAATAATGATTCTAAAATATTATGAAAATCTCTTCTCATTTTAAACCGAGCTTGAAAAAGTGGGTGAGATTTGAGATGCAAATGAATAGAAATTTTGCCTTTCAAATGAGTTATTAGTTGTATCACGAAACTTTAGTTAACCCAAGTAATAAACAAACAACTAAATAAATAAATAAATGAGATGAGTCTTATGCTGAAAGTTATGTGTATTTTTGACATTTTATGTAATGGTTTCAGCACCATATCTATGGACAGCACCGGGCTGTTTTGTTTTATTTTATTTTAAGTTAAATTTAATTCTGCGGCGCCTGAAAAAATCCCCTAAATATCCCACAGTTAACTGAGACACCCAATCAATAATTACTCTTCACAAACACTAGAGCGCGCATGCCTTCACCCCCGGTTCCAAAGCCACCACCTGGCTCCGCGTGACGTACATGAAAGAAAATCTCCTTTGGCCGCGGCGCGAGACAAGAAGATTATTAGTACACGCGCAGAGGGGGGAGAGAGAGAGGGAGCGCGAGAGAGCTGGATATTAGTTTGGCTTCTAGTCTTTAGGAGGAGCTGCTCGGTACCCGTGTGAATTGCCTTCAAACTGTAGGAGAAGACGCACAGACAGTCACTACCCCCGTTTAAAGCCCGTCACGGGGTCCGTAGGTGAGTTTGGAAGCGAGTCCTTTTTATTCCAATTCAGAAGAAGAAGAAGGGGGAGAAGAGAAAGTCATGGACAGAGGAGTAGAATTAAAAAGAAGCTAGCGCCCGCAGTAAAAATAACCTTTGGAGGAGAAAAAGACAGAGAGCAGAAGAAGTGTCCGGAGAGGGAAGAGGAACAGAATGGGGATGGATTTCAGCACTCTGCGTACTCTTATCAGCCGATACGTAAGTTTGTTTTTCCTTTTTCCTTTTTTTTTTTTTTTTTTTTTTTTTTTAAATTAAATACACTTATGTTCACATTAACATGTGGGACTAGTTGCCTACAAACCAAAGCTATTTCCATTTTAAATCAGACCTGTGAACTTTTTTTGTTATAACTGTTGGTTTAAATTCCAAGGAAGCGGCTCTCAGAGGATTAGGTTTCAATAAAGGGAGTGGAAAGCAATTCAATGAGGAGTGGTTGGGAAACTGACCGACACTTAAAAAATCGTGTGACTAATTAACCTTTATCAACTTATATATTTTTAACTTTTTCTTTCCCCATTTCCCTTTATTTCGACTTCAACAATGACATTTCGGCAGTTTTAAGTTACTTTTTTTAAAGTTCATTGCTCCACAAATGACACTAGATCCCCACTACTCTGATCTTTCCCCACTTAATTCTGAAAGAGTGAAAGCACATGTAAAATGCACCTTTCACTGATATTCTTTAAATATATATCAGCTATTTATTTTGAAGCATGTGTTAAATAATAAGCTCTTCACATATCTGTTAGTCCTGAAAAACATTTAAAAAAAAATATATATATACATATATATATATGTATATATATACATATGTCGAAATGAGAGAGAGATATTATTTGGTATCTACAAAATTGTTCCAAGTACTCTCGCAGATACTGTTCAGACAACTTTAAACAACAAACACGGTGTGATTTGAATGAATGAAAGGTTGAGTCACCTCACAGTATCGGTAAGTGGGGGGTGGGTGATTACCTATCTGCTCATGACAGAACATGCCAAGAAATGCAGACAGGCACCTATTATCATTCATGTCATCGTTGCCACTCAGTCTCATTTATTATGCTACCTCCCAGTAGAACAAAATGGAACATGAATTATGTAATCCAGTTGTTTTCTCCCTGCTAGTCAAATCGATGGGCAGCATCTATATGGGTTACATTAGGCTCGGCAGTAATGTGCTTGACAATAATCCAGACAGTGCGAGCCCTGCTCACATGAGAGCCAGTGAGGTTTATACCCCAGCTCCGTGCTCAGCTGAAGCTTAGGCACTGCCTCCCAACTGTTGCAAATAGCTGATTAAATACAATTCCCTGCTGTGTGGAGGGTGAAATGGAGCCATGTAGCTAGAAGCATGAAGAGAGAAGCCGGTGACTGGTGTAGGATGTGGGATGCTGATGAGGTCTGCTGCTGTAATTGGTCTGGATAAATGCTTTAGGTAAATGGGTTAGGGCTAAATTGATTGCATTGCTGCTGTGATGGAAAGAGGCTGCTGAATACTTAAGATCAGGGTCGGGAACATTCATCTGTTTGTCAGAAGAAGGATTCTCCCTGTGACCACATCTGTAAAGTGAAGCTAAATGTAAATTCAGGCTTTATACCATTTCTGCTATGATGTAAAGAGCCTGTGGTACGAACAGGCTGCTAAAAACATACTAATAACAAATGTTTGTAGAGTATTTAAATATGATAATTGGTTTAATTTTCAGGTGTTTCTAATGAGATGTACACACAGTAATTATATGCCTGGTATCTTAGTCATGTACACATCTTCTGAGTTTTCTAATTATTTCATGTATAGACTCGTTTGTGGCTGTAATTCAGAAACCAGTCCCCTTTGAGTCTCATGGCTTTGGGCATGTTGAGATTTGTTTCACAAATAGACGTAACAACCATGACAGATTTTACAGTCTGATAAAGGATCCCTGTGATTTCACAATAGCTCAACAATAAACTGAACTGAACTATGAGAGAGTTTTCATCATTAAATGTTAGTGTGTGTTTCTATTAACATGCCAACACGTGCGGTAAACATTTTAAAAAAGCAGCCAAAGATCAGAATTGAGGTTGTGTGAATTTGTTAATTATGATGCTTCACACAGAAACATTAAAAGGCCCAGTGTGCATGTACTGAAATTTTAGTTATTCACTCTATAAATAAATCAATGTTTTTGTGCAAACAGAATGCAACTGACAGTATTGGGTTACCTACAGTGCATTTTTGTTCTAAAAAAAAGTAAATATTGTGTCAAGGCTCATTGTTTCTTTAAATGAGGTGGTGTGAGGAACGTTTAGAGTGGACGCATGATGAAAAATATATCTGTACTGTGGATAATCTACCGCCTTGTGTTTAAAAAGCTGTGCCATCGGTCTTGTGCGATGTCAGTAGAAGTCACAGTACATTCTATTATTGCGATTGTGCCAAAACTTTCTGTGTTATGTTACAGGCTTGCAGAGGGAAAGTACAAATGAACTAAACAGGTTTAACTAGGTTTGCTTTGTACCTGTTTGTTACCTTTTGCTCTGCTATAGGGTGTGGATCGTGGTGGTAAAATCAGTTTCTTCAGTCGCTGCTGCCTCAGATTAGGTAAAGGCTAAATGATGTTATATAAGCCTACAGTATAGCTCTCTTTAAAAGTGTAACATGCAGAATTGTTCATGTAGTGGCTGCCTGTCCTGTCTAGACCAGTTTAAAATCAAATGTGATGCTGGTAGCACCAAGAGCTCTGAGATGTAGTGTAGTTATTCCAAAACAGGTGGCTCAGCCTGTTTTGTTCTTTTCCTGAGTTAATTTTAGTCACTGAAATTCTTAGAAGTACTGTTTTATATATTTTCTAACCTCAGTGCTTCTCCTCAAGTCTTTTTTTAGGAGATATCAGGAGAAGCACTGTTTAATCGGATTATATAACAGAATTATAAAAGAGTTTGGAAAAAGCACAACGCTACGGTCAGCTTTCTGTCTCGGGAGTGGCAACAAAATACAAAGTTAAGTTTTCTCCAGATTGTCTATCAACGCAAATCACCCACAATGCTGTATAATGGGTGTAACGTCCCAACAGCAGACACAGCTGCTGGTGCAAAGGGACAGAGACAGATATCAGCCGAGCAGCTGAATGTAAATGGTGTTAAGTTGTAATGTTTGCCCTTTTTTCCCCCTTTTAAATTTCTTCATAGCCCTACAGACTTGTAGAGACTGGACTTGTGTTATAAAGAGTCAATGACATGATAACGGTTGCAACAGTAGGTTAATAACACACTTTAGTAATACAGGAGGATATGCTGAAAACATAATGGACAGGAGTTGCACAGCATCGCTTTACTTTCACTATCTGAAAATGATATCAAGCCAGCTGAAACTAGCTAATAACTGAACTGTAATGGTGGCAGAGAGTTCTCAGTCCAGCTCTGCTCCGACTGATTCATCCCACACAGCACATTTGTATTGGTTTGACCTGTTGTGGACACAATACAAATATTGTATTCATTTAACACTGTGCAGGTGATTTTCTTTCTTTTTCTTAAGGACCAAGGAAATGTCATTTTGACAGCCTTCATGTTTGTTTGCTTTGCAAACAGAGTTCAGTGCATCTTAGCAGAACTGGACTGTTACTGTTACAATGAAAAACAGCAGAGTAGCAAATACCAGGACACTGAAATGTAGAACTGGAGCAGAAATGAGATCTCACTAGTTTCCTGACAATTGCCCACTAGCCTCTTTATTGGTTCTTCTGAAGGATAAATACATTGCTATATTTTAAAATAGTATTAGTAGGCATTCAATGCATTAACCATCATTTTGAAGGTATTTTCCTAAATAATCAAACCATGTAAGACTAGAAAAAAGACAAACTACGATTATTTTGGTTTACAGGCTGGGTAAAGTCAGACGTCTTATCGGGTTGACATCTTTGGAACTTACAGTTTGGGAAAAGGGTTAAAAATCCTTTAAATGTGCTTTTCTGTGCTTTTAATAAAACCCATGCTTAGCCAAGTGATGTTTAGTGTAAAAGCATTGGGCTTGTGCGAAACCATACACTCACACATAGACCAATGCACCAAAATCAATATACGGCATTTGTATTATTTAGGACTACAATTATCATTTGGTCAGTTACTTTTTGATTAAATAAGTAAGCTACTTTCAGCTGCCCTCTTGCCACAGGGCGTAACTCTGTGTGATTTGGCAGAGTTTTACACTGGACGTCCTTACTGACACAACCTCAAAGGAGAGATCGGTGACTCCGGCTGGAATCTAACCTGCGATCTTTTCCTTTCCAAGCAAATTATATCACCAGTTTTTTATCATATCATATCATAATGTTAGAAAGTGGTTGTAAATCTTATTCAGAATAAATTTCATATTGCTACGTTACACTACTACTAATACTGCTTTGTAGACTGTAACTGTGAAAATCAAACAATATTGGATGAATCCAAAATGAAACAAACCGGAGATATCATGTTCGTGTATTAGGCGTGTTAAAGAAGCCAGGCAGCATTCCTCTCCAGCTACCTAATGTGGTTTCCTGGAAGTCCCGCTGGTCTCTTTTTGGCTTCCTGCCTTCACATACTAGATTAAAGGGTTACTGCTGTTCACTATACCTTCACCAACTTAATCCAGTTTGCAGCTATACTTTCAGATCTAAGCTTATCACTAAACACCTTACTACTTATATTCAGCCTAGTTTTATTTTCTAATTAGCTCACCGATCAGCAGGCTGTATGTGAAGTATGCTAACTGATCCATGCATATGAGGCCACAATAAATGTTCACGTCAGTAGTGGCTGATGATCATGTTGCTGTCTCTATAGTGTCATTCATGCACATTAGTAAGAAGCAGGTAGATGGGATAGTTGTAGCCAGTTGACGCAGAGGGCATCAGATCATATGAACTACTTGGCTCCAAATGCTTGTCAATAATTCATTAGTAGACTGGCTGACAATGAAGACTGATGTTTGTGTAACTTGTTTAGGAGTCTGCTCACTGTGGGGCTCAGGGATGCCCCAGGTGGCTTGATGGGATTCCAGAGGGTCCCCATCTAACCACTGTGTTTTAATCACTGCAGGATATAATTTTACAACCGAGGTTTGGTGGAAACTGCAAAAAATGTCCTATGCTGGCTTTTCTAACTAATGCCAATTCCCCAAAACCTCACAAATGAGTACAGATGGAAGACTTCATTGTGCAAATAAAGTCTAACTTGGCTTAACCATAAGGAAGTGCCTAAAGGTTAAACTAAGTTAATCAAGCCTGAAGAAAGGGTTAGAGTCGTGAGTCCTACTTAATAGTACAACAGTCCATTTTTACGTCCTTGGGTTCAGACAGCAGAATTCACACTTCAGGAGTGCCACCGCTCTTTAGATTACAGCACTTGTGAATGCAACAATTTGTAATTTCCTTCTACGTTGCGGAGGCGTGCCATGGTATGCCAGAAAAAGGCAGTTTTTATGCTAAAGAAGAGCCAAGTTGTTGTAACGCTCAGTAGTGGCTTTTGAAGTTTACTCACGTGTAGCCTCGTCCTGCATCGGTGGATTTCCTCTTAGTGACCCCCATGCTAACAATTAAACAGCTGCTCAGCCATAATGTCGCAATCCACAAGGTTCACCTGGGTTAACCTCTTTAGGTGAAGGATTCACAGACTCTCACTAAGCCATCTGGCCTCAAGATTGTTTTGCTGCTTCACTAGTTGCTGCTTCTTTGTTTATCTGCGTTAACTCCCAGGACTCACTAGAAAACCTAAGTGACAAGGAGTGATTTAGAATTAAAAGTACTTTCTTAATATGTGTAGATCGCACAAATATGCCAGATTCAGAAGGCAGGGAAAATTTCCAATTTTATCTTAATCAGTTGATCATGTAAAACTATTGTATGAGCCACATTATGTTTTTCAGTATTGAGCAGATAAACCTTCTGCAGCCATGTTGTATCTTTATTCTTCATGTACTGTAACAACATGTTTTTTTTTTCTATTGGATATGGCAACATTTCTCAAATTCCTTCATTTAAAAGGAAAGGAATTTCAGCTAGTGGTCCATCATCACCTGCTGCATATATCCATTGATATGTGACAAAGTCAAACAGAACATTACTTCTTTCCTTGTGCTATTTGGATACCTGTTCGAAATCTGTAGCAGTTCAGTTCTGAATTAATTCAAAGGAGTAAATCATTTTCGTTGCATTAATGTTTCTACACCAGCTTGTTAACATTTTTTCTTTATGTGCTGACACTTTTGAAAAACATTTTGGCTCCTCACAATACTGTCTAAGCAATACCTGCAGTGGAGTGTTATAGCTCCATTAAGAGCCTGTATCAGTGTCGTCGCAGTAACATTACCAGTATATTACAGCTCAATGAACAAGGAGACAGATGATAAATAGCCTTAGGTTAATGGTGCATAGAGACCTCTATCCAAAGAGAGAGACCGATAACAGATATGGAGGGCGAGAGATGTTGTTTGAACTTGGGTCATCATAATAACATTGCTCCAGGTTGCCAGTGAAAGTGCTGAGGGAGGCAGGTGTGCACCTTAATGTTCCCCCTGTCTGAGGGAATGATAGCCGGTCGACTCTCTCCAGGAACACCATTCCCCACGGCCCGCGTGTCAGAGAGGAAGAGAAGTGAAGTGAGTCGCCACCCCTCTTTCCAAAAAGCTGACGGTGCACTATAAATATCACCCCACCCCACTTCCATTTAACCATAATGCCTTACCCCCTTTTCCCCCTTCTCCATTCCTTTGTTGGTTGGAGACATTAGCAGACAGTCATAAAAGGCTATTGATCATTTGGAGTTTTGGCAGGTTGTACTTATCTATAAATGTGATGTCACAGGAAGTGAAGCAAAATTTTCTCTACTTCAAAGGTTTGGCTCCTTTTGTTGATGTTCTCCACTGGTCTAGGAATTAGCATCTATCTACAACGCAACACTGAATAAAAGTCGAACTGAAACAATGAACTCTTAAAACTGTTACTTTACTTTTTGTAACCTGTCCTTTGGGGCTGTACCAGAATATTTCGTCTTTAGCTTTAAATTGTTTGAAGGGGACAGGTATTTTTTCTAAATGTTTTTTTACCTCATTGTTGCCAACTTAGTGACTTTGTTGCAATATTTAGTGACTTTTCATTCACCTTCAGTAAGGGTTTATTTTATATATATAAAAACACAAAAAATCTAAGAAAACTGCAAATTCGTCCTTGCTCATCCTGTGCAGCTCTCTCTGTCTCCTTTGTTTTATTCATTAAAGTCACAAAGCAGAAAACTGCAGTTCTCTGACCAAATTCTTCCAAATGGCTCTACAAGTGAGCCAGCTTAAATCACTGCATGGAACAACAATTAGAATATTTGCTGCTGATCACTTCTAAAAATATCATTTTTTTGACAGCCTAATTCTGCTTTGAAATGCACAAAGGGTATATCTCCAGCCTTCTATCACAGGTGCATGAAAACATTAATTGTGGTATGATCTTTGGACAGCGATTAGGTATACATTTGCTGACATCCCAGCTAGTGCAGTAATGTTGTATTGGTACAGAATTGTAAGTATAATGATCAATAGTTGAAGTCATCCTTGTTTGTATTCATCTTATCTTTCTTTTCATGAATAATAGTAATTATTGCATGGTACCAGCCTCCTGCACTTTCAGGGAAAGTTAAAAGCTTTTCAAAGACGTCTGAAGAGAGCACTTGTGAAGCTACGTTTACAGTTCAAAGCCTTGCAGCATTTTGTTGTGCAACAACTTATCAAAGACACCAAAGCCCCCTCCTGAAGGTGCATTTGTTGCTAAGCTACAAAATACAAACTAGCTATTATTACTATCTGGGAACCAGATGATACATACAAGTGAATCTCATGTCTGTGCTCGACATCAAGCTACAGCTACTGGTTTCTCAAGTGGTTTCTATAGTTGAGCAGCTGATGCACATTGAAACAACATTAATTATAACATTTTGAATGCACTTTAGCAGGAACCCATCAGTAGATGACTGTGATCTAACTGCTCAGACTGTCAGTCTGCCAGAAAACATTCAGCCCCAAGTGATATAATAGTTAGGACACACAAAGGACTGTGCAGATGTATTTTCAGTTTCCAGTGACTCCTTGATACTGCTTAATTATGAACTGTAATATATGTAGTGCTGCAAATGTCATATATCTGACAGTGGAAAGGACTGGAAGAAGGATAGCACAGAAAAACAATATAGATATAGCCCTGATTGCAAAATTACTGTGAGTGAACCCAAATGATAAAGTAAATCACTGAAACATGCCATGTGCAGCATTTTAACATGAATAAATAATCACCACATGAATATTTGAGTACAAATACCACAAGCAAAAGAGGGGCACCTATAAATCTGCAACCCAACAATATTTCTCATATTGTGGATCAAGATCAGGTATTAAATCTAAATATGCTGGATTGATTTGCAAGAATGGATAAAGTGCTGTTGTTCGATCAAGATTTGGAATTATAGTTAAGCAAAAACCAAAGACAGAACATATATTTAATAATAATATACAGGGCCTGTTGCTGGGTTTGCAATATCTGCATAGTACTGTTATTTTCAGCTGAATAAGGAGGAGTAACTCTTATTGTTCACACGATGTATGTACAACTCAACTACAGCAGCATGATAAAAATAGCAGAGGGTACGCTGGTGGTGGAGTAGATGTGCACCTGAGAGGACTGGACTTGTTCCAGGATTTATGCATCAAACCAACATGATGTTCTTCCTACAGCAAAGGCGACGGTGCATTTTTTAATATTTTAACTGCTTTATGTTCAGGAAGTCATTCACTTTGTTTCATGGCTGGTTGTTTTGACCCGCAGCTGAAGCATCATCCTTCAGTGAACAGCCAGTAGAAAGGTGTTGAGAGCCACTTTATTCATATTATGTAATTGTGACTATGCATACAATATGAAATAACTACTACACTGGGGCTCTTATTATCTGCAACCCACAGAGAATTCATTTCCACCATGCTGCTTGGCAGCTGTCAGGTGATTGATCTTATGGGAGCCACATGATGTCATTAGCTTCCCTCCACCCACTGACCTGCTATGCTGTGAATTTTTTTTTTTTTTGGGGGGGGGGGGGTTGAGAAGCTGGGAATTGTTGCTAAAAAGTTTTTAAAACATGTGTCGTTCTCTTTAATTGACCACAAAATTGACCACACTCCTTTCAGTAGAAGACAGAAAAGAGGATTTTAGAGGATGGTGGATGACAGACAAAATGATGATTCAGACATTAAGATACAGTAATAGAGTAAGTGGGTGCAGAGCATGAGAAACAGGAAGATGTAATCTCATGGTTGTCAAGGAGATGAAGAACAAACTGACCATATAGTAATTTTCTTCTTTGTTCGGGTGCAGCTCACTCTCATCAAGTGTGTGTGTGTATCAATTAGGTGACCTGGAAGGGCAGCAGGATTCATGGGGGTGCATGAGAGTGTAGCACGACGAGTAGCACAGAGAAATGAAGCTCATCTGAACTGAACAAAAGTGAAAAGAAATGTACCACATCAACACAAAGCATAGAACAAATACACAATAACCCTAAAGAGCAGAACAGCCATCTCCAAGGATTACCGAGACATGAGATGATGATCGCAGTCCAGCAAAAGTTTGAAGAGTCTCACGCTTTTGTGTCGCCCTGTTTTTGTTCACCGAACTGGAGCGAGCCATTCTTCTCTCAAAATGTAATTGAATGTAACAGACTATTAGATATCTGGACCTAAAAGAGCACCCCAGTGATTTAACACTGCACTGTCAGAATCACAACAGCTAGTTTAAAAATAAAATGTGTGAAGCGCTGGAGCAGAGGATGCTGTGTTTTCAGTTCCACTCGTTCTTCTTACTTGTTTAACCAGGAAGACAAAGGAGTGGAAGGCAGGTGGCATTATTGTGGTAATTTAAAGGATTTTACCGTAGAGCAACAAAAGGCTTTATGCAACTTTTTTGCACAAATTGTGGTAATACTCCACAGCACATGCTCCACATGTTGCCGAAGGAAATTAGTGGGTTTCCACTTAAATGCGTAAGAATACTTATCAGGACATAATTTTGAACGATGTCCACTCAAACAGAAAAATTTATATTGTTAAAAGAGAACATGATTTCTGCATGATTTTAATTCAAAATCTTTTAATGTAAATACAGTAAAAACAGAAGACACGGCATTCATTCAGAAAAACTAATTTGACGATCTGTTAGGAAATACTGATACTTGTTTAACAGCTGTTCAAAGGTTTCATTAAACTTGAATGGAAACAAAAAGAGAGAGGCCTGAAGCAGGTTTTGACTCCAGTTTTTTATCAGTTGAACATCATGTGATCGATTTAAATTCCACCGAGCCTGGATCAGTTCAAACAACTGGAAAAGTGGACCAGTTAGAAATAAGTTCAACAGGGACACACATACACACACTTACAGCAGAGGTGTAGAGATGGAGAAAAATAAAAATAGAGGTAAAGGACAGTTGACATGAACAGTCAAGTTGAGTGAAGCCTCTTTCAAGGCCCACGACTGACTCCTCATAGCACAACCTAAACTACAGCTTGGCTACAGTTTCTGTTTGCCAGAGAATGAGTGGAGTTTGAAGGCCAATAAGACTGAAGAGGCTGATTCATGCTAGACTTTCCCTGAATATTTGTCTACCTCATTGCTGTCTTTTTCACTCAGTCACCCTCTGTGTTTTTGCTTTCTTTGTTTGACCTTGCTCCACACTGGCACAGTTTTATTAAGACAGCAGTAACCCAGGGAGCTGATGACACGCTGTATGGGAAGCTCTCCTGAACCCAGATTTTGTAAAGTTTACAAACATGCTGAAATATTTGAACAATGTTTTTGAAGTTGGGTTGAGTCACACAGTCAGCTTATTTAGCTTATGTTGCTGGGGAAGTAATGACGTGTTTAAAGATGCAGTAAGATGAGTCACTTTGTCTTTGTATAGACGCTGAAAACTGGAAATGATTTGTTTTGTTTTTTCTCAGTGATAATTCTGCAATTTTGAGGGGTTTTTTTTAAAGTTTAAAATAATGATCAGTTGGAGCACTTATAATGGGATGTGAAGGTGCATTGGTAGACAGAGATTTCATATACTCCCTGTGTGTGTGCACGTGTGTGAGGATGATTGCTGCTAACACAAACAGTATAATAAACACCATTAGGAAGAGGTGCCCCTAGGACAAACATTAGAGAAGGCTCCCATTAACGAGAAGGAAAGAGACGAGGAGAATGAAAAGTTGAGAAATAAACACGTCGGAAGAAGAGATATAAAAGCATTTTGGTAGTTTTCTCTGATGTCCTCAGAGATTCGTAGAAGGTCTGATGTTAATGCAGGAAGTGAAACTGAGAGAGGTCAAATATGTGTACAGTAATAGTGCTGTCAATTTTCTGCAATTTCTTTGTAGTTGGACGATTCACTCAGGATAATATAACACCTGTTTAAAAAAAAAACGTGCAGTGGATGACACTTTTTTGTAAATTTTGTTCAACAGAACAGTCAGTCCCAGTGCTAAGTTAAGCTCATCTTCTAGATGTGGTTTCAATCATCTTATCTAACTCTTAGAGGAGAAAAAATGTTCATGATTTTCCCAGAAATGTGGATGTATGGAGTACCTTTCTCCAGCTGGTTGATGCTTCGTATTTAACCCTGTACCATACCATGAGCTCGTGTGTTTACTCAGGCTGGCCTACTGAGCCGTTATCCTGCTTACTGCAAAAAGTATTCTGTATTAACAATATGCCAGTGACGATACCCAGTGACACAAACATTTGTCAATGTATGCACTGCCAGTTGTGTTTTTGAAGCTGTTGATTTCCATGCAGATATTTAAAGTGTATTGTGTTAATTTATGAATTGTATTCTATGTTTTTATTTTGTCTCTATTCAAATAGCTTTTGCAAAATTATTATTTTCTCTAAGATTTATGTTGGGCCTTGGTGCAGCCCCTCAGTTCACCATCTATCTGAAACAAGCTGTTTTAGCTCCATCCTTCCTCCATTTAAGTACACCTGAGTTAGTAGCCGCTCACAAACAGAAGGTTTGATTGGAGGGTGAGTGTAGGTGACCATAGTAGCGATATCCGCTCTCTGTGACATCATACTCGGAAACAGTGCTAGGAGCATTTTGAAAAGCTTGAGCTCTCACATTTTTGTTTAGTATGAGCCTTCTTCATTGTAAGAGTGTATGTTCATCCATTTTCTTAACTGCTTATCCAATTCAGGGTGGGCTGGAGTCTATCCCAACTGTCACTGGGTGAGGGGAGAAGTAAATCCTGGAAAGGTCGCCACTCACAAGTTCATTACAGAACGCATGGAGACAGATGACAAACTCTCACATTCTCACATCTGCCACTTATTTAAATACAAAGGTGTTTGTCATTTTTGCTGGAATGCTCAGAGAGAACACATGCCAGCATAGTGAAACCCAGGAGCAACAGTTCCTTACCGCTATGGCGCCCATGCTGCCTGTGTGTGTAAGACAGAAAGGCATAATATGTCCCCTTTAAAAGTCTGTTTTGACAAGATGTTTCAGGCTTGATTGAGATATCCTTAAACCTCCTGCTAGCTTTAGTGCACCTCTTATTATAGCTCGCCCTTTTGCTCAGCGCTATCACTGCAAAAGCTGAGCAGCGCTACCAAGTCATAAGCACCCACTTCCTTTGAGTGAAAGTGCTGCAGTTATTTAAAGCCAACTGAATGTCCACAGATCAATGCAGGCACTTAGTGTGACCTGGGTACTCAACACAAACACAGACATGTTTAAGGAGAGCAGATGTTGTGGTATAAATGCTTTTTCTTTTTGGTTTTAATAGTTGTCGCTGGATATATGCATTCACTGTTGTTGGTTGGATTCAGTGATATTTTGTGTTTCTGTTCTTGAACCTGTTGTGCCAAAACAGGTGTCTGTATCCAGAATTGTTAACTGGTTTTGTTGATATTCATAGACTGCTTATCTATACAGTGATCTATACTGCATTCTAGTGTGAATAATATTGTATATTAGGATATTAGGCTTTATCAACCTCCTTTTAATCATTAAAACATGTATTTATTCACATGTCCTTTGATTTACAGCATTGGGTCAAGTCATGGGAGGGTCATGTGACACCTAGCAGTACTCTCCTCCAGTCACTTCTTTTCACACCCACACAGCAGACAATGAAGCAAGCTTGAGCACTGTGTACGTTTACTCCCTTGCTATCCAAAGAATGACTGTGCTTATCCACAGGAAATCCACAACAATGGCCTTCTATCCAGCTCTTAGGAGCAGCACAGTGGTTGGTCTATTAGCTCGTCTGCCTCCTGCCTTGTATCTCTCCCGCATTACCCTCCATCTACTTCACTGAGGGCAATAACTGCCCAACAGCAGCAGCTATATATGTTGCCCCAGAGATTTCCCAAGTCTAACACCAGGGGAAAGAAGGAATATTTGTAATTCTGGGTCATCAGAGGGGGTGAAAACTGAGACTGGAAGACAAGCGTACATTGTGGTAAAGCAGGTATATTATCTCAGTCCCCTACCGAGATGTGCTCTGTGAAAACCAGGCTAATGAATTTCTCTGTTTAGCTGCCAGAAGCTGGCTGAGGTTACCAGTTCTTCTCCTCCTCTGCTGCTTTATCTTCTCCTTTTCCCACAGTCCTTCAACAGTTTATCAAGGAGAGGAAATGGTTATGGAGCAGGAAAGGTCGGCTACGTGGCAGTGGTTTGTGTGGCTGTAGAAAGAGAACATCTTCTACAGAATAATTTATTTGTTAATGTAATACATGAATTTAGGTTTAATTAAGTTTGTTCAAGCTCATTTATGTGGATAAAATGAATAAAACACTTTCCAAAAACCAAGTTACTCAGCTGTTTAAGCATTAACACCACGAAACAAACCATCACATACCCTCTTTCTCACACACACACACACACACAGACACACACACACACACACACACACACACACACACACACACACACACACACACACACACACACACACACACACACACACAGTTGGTGAGTGGTCTGCTGACCTACATAAGGAATGGAAACAGGTGAATGTCCATTTCAGCTCATTTTATCTCAGTGATGGATGATCTCATGAGAGTTTTCAGCCCTGCTGTTTACGCTCACATACCTCCCCTTAGGATTCATTTCATTACATGAAACATAACATGTATTTTATTGAGATTTTATTAAGCTGTAATTGATTTATAGTTCAATTTTAATTCTAGCTCAACCAATTATGTGTTATGACTTAAGTCTTTTTATAAAAACAAGCTGTGGACTAAACGTGCACAAGACACTAAGACTTCTTTTTATTTTATGTGTATTCATTAAAATCAGAAAACATTTAATTTTAGTGGATTTATAGCAGGTTTCAGTGAATATTGTCACCAGGAATCCACTATAATTATTTTTTCCACTTAAATAGTAATAACTTTGTTTAGTTCAAGTATTTTCTTGGAGTGCTGTACTAAATCTAACTGAACCTCGGTCTTTTAAAAGTCATGCATTAAAGCCACACAGTATACTGTTGTTCATCACTGCAGTAATACAAAATGTCATATTTCATTACGTATCCAGACAATCAGTGAATGAATCAGACTAGATTTTGTACTGCAGAAATATGCATTGTGGCTCTTTATAAGCATTGCTTAATAATTTTGTTTTGTGTTGATAAATAGTGCATGTCTTTGACAATTGACACTGTCTGTCACTTTGAGTGATGCGCTCAGTCGGTAATAGACAAGAAGAGTCGAGTGAAGCCCTGGATGCTCAGTTTATTATTACTTTGTGGAGTTGCTGACTGAGACAGTTTACTGAAATTTTATTGCATGAATTTTGATGCGTAACCTGTAGATGCTGATAATAATTTTTGACTAAATAAGCATGCTGAAAGCATTGGGATGAGAAGTAGTCCTTAGAAGTGGTAACAAGAGCAGTTGTTGTTAAAAAAGAGGTGTTACTAATAACACCTGGTCACAGCAGCCATTGCAGTTAAACTGCTAGTCGTAGCTTATCTAGCAGATGTAGAAACTGGGACTACAACAAATGATTATCTTCTGATTATTTATTATGTCCATACAAGATCAGAAGAATGATTTTTAGGCAAACATTACTTGCCAACCTTTTTCTGGCAATTAAAAACTTTGTATGTAGCTGTGTTAACAATTATGTAGCAAATGTGACAACTATAGTTACTTCAGTTGCATTAAAAGTAGCAGTCACAGTATAGTAAGAAAAGCACTTAATATTTCCATTGTAGTGCAAAGGAGTTCATGCTGACCTGAAGAATACTGGAAACTGAAGCTCTTTGTCAATACATCGTTCCTGCGTTTCCCTCCTTTTTGCTCCTGGTTTAACTTAGTTCTACAGATACAAGAGTTTTTAAGGACATGCAGGTGTAGAGTTATGTTAAAAACAGTTCTCTGTCTCTCTCTCTCTCACACACACACACACACACACACACACACATAAAGGTTGAACAACTGCTGAATCGTAAATTCCACTGACTCTGATTAATACGAGTAGTGCTCTCATGTGATCAGGCCATTGTGTGTGTGCGTGTGGTTGCGTGTGAGTGCATGTAGAAGGTTACAAAACACTGACGAGAGCAGTCAGATCACTAAATCCCCCGGAGACACACAGAGACAGAGACACAGTTAGTTTGTGGGTAACTGATTAGCATTCTGTTGTCTGATCTTTATGATGCCATAGTGGCTTGGTATTTTACCTACACACACACGCACGCACGCACGCACGCACGCACGCACGCACGCACACACACACACACACACACACAGTAGTGTTTTTCAGAATTAAAGTGTCCCCATTATGCAGTTTTGCAAAGCTACAATGTTCCAGGTCTCTAGCAAAATTAATTCTTCTCTCACAGCATAAAGCACTGCTGCTACAATGTTGACCTTTACTTTGTGAGTTCCCTGTGCCACCATGTTATACAGGCCACAGCAATGTGTAATGCTGATGGACAATATGAAATTGTGGAGACTGGGTGCAGATTGTGCTATAGATCAGTTTATCAGTTTTGTCACTGAGATGGAGCCACCCTTTAAGAGCTCATTCGTAGAGCCTTTTTCTGGTCTCAAACATGGGAAAGAAATTTAGCGGTGGGTTACTTGATGGCAAGATCAGCTGTATCACACACTCTTCATTAACAGAATGTCCAAGTCCAAGCTGCTTTGTCATGTTTAAATGCATAAATTCCTATTACAGAAACAGTCAGCATTTTATTTTGAATTTGTGTTAGAAAAAGGAAGTAGTGTAATCTTAACTACAGGCTTCTGGATCACTTTTCCCAGACACTCAGCTCTAAATGCATGACTGCTAACTTCTCTCTGGGGTGAACACAGCGTTATGATTGAAGGCATTTAAGGCTGGATGATGAGGATTTATCATTATCTCATTTGGCCTGGCCAGGGTGGCCTGGGTAAGGCTAGACAACATTGTGACAGATGGGGAGCACAGCTGGTCTTTAATCTGTTATTCAGGTAACACACATGCCAAGATGATTGCACACACATATCCACACCCTTATCAGAACATCTCAAACACATAAAGATAAACTACAGACAGCCGGGGTGAGTGAACCTCCATATCATCTGTGTGGTGTTTTATTTTATTTTTATTTCTCTGGAGGTGCAACAGTCAATTGTTTTATTACCCTCCCCACGAAACACATGATAGTACATGCTCACTGCTATTTCTGGCTTGCTCTTTTGCCTTTTTTTCCTATCAAGTCCATTAAGAGAAGCCACGCAGAGATGGTGTGAAAAATCTTCTTGTGTAGAAAATGGGAAAACATTCATGGGTTCAAAGTTAGTATGAGAATCTCCCCGCTTCTGCACGTTATCAGTTATTTACCTTTCATCTGACTCAAGTGTACGAGTCATTGCTAATGCACACACACACTTTGCATTTATCAGGTAGTGATTTAGAGAAGAAAGCTTGTTTTGCTTTATCTCTGTGGCGCAGTGGCAGCTGAGCGATAATAAACACTCATGTGACACGTGAGAAATGTGTTTCCACATGCAAACATGATGTATGACATAGAACGTAGATCGGCTGTATGGCAGAAAGCTGTTGACTCATTTTCAGCGCTGCCTGTTGCAGTGGGAGATAAAACAATGCCGGGCTGGTCATCGGTGGAAATGACAAACTCAGCCTTTAAATCTGCAGACGAACAATAGTTTGTGTGTTTTGTGGTGATTTCCTCTTTTGCTGCTCATTGTCCTGTAAATGTTATCTTTATCTGCCAGGCATCATACAGCACTGACTGAGTGCAATGTGGAGGTTGGTTTCTGGATTGTGCAGTTAGTACAGTGAGTAAGAAGGTGTTAATTTGACTACATTCAGCCTGGTCATTATAAATTCTTTCTTTTAAGTTGATTTTATTTATATAAATCAAAATCACAAACTACATTACACACATCTAGCCCTCTAACCTTAAACCAATGATTCAGATTAGGAAAATGAGTAAGAGAAGAGAGAAGTGGCTCCATTTCCTCATTTCTTGCGCAGCTCTTAATAAGCTCCAGGCTTTCTGGAACAGATATGTAGAGTGGATGTGCTCATTTTTGTCATGTGATCAAATGAGAAGCACTCAGTCATGAGTTCAGTAGTATGGAGATGGGTGGAAGTTTAACCAACTCAGACACACCAGAGTAACTGGTGTCTACTTAATCTAATGTTGTTGACACCAGATGAGGTCATAGACATTTAGTGGTTTTCTTACTGTAGCAACCTTTGTGTCAGTCATTAAAGAGACCAGATTATGACCTTGTTCACCTAAGGGTGCATTCGTCATAGATTTAATAAAGAGTATAGGATAATTTTAACAATCAGTTCAGTTACAGGTGACACTGTTGATGTGCGCTCTATTGATGTCAATCTTAAAGTCACGTCTCGGCCATGTGCTGCTGTGATGATGGATTTTTATGGATCTTTCTGTATTTACCAGCTGTCATTTCTGTAGCTGGGCACATATCAAAAGATCCCGATAATGAAACAATCCACATAATGAAAATCCACTTAACAGGTACTCCAATGTCTCATTAGAGAGCAAACACATAGGTATGCCTTATCTAATCAAAATAATGTCTTTTTTGTTGGTATTGATGGAAGGAACAGTATCAGCTGTCTCTCTTCTCTGGGTCCTGCCTGTCGAACATCGTCTCTCGTTCTCTCTCACACATGAATTTGTTGCTCCTCTGTGCCACTGTTGGTGGGGCTGGGGTGTGTGTCTGTTGCAGGAAGCGTCTTGTGTGTGAGTGGGTGGGTCAATGTTTTCCTGTTTACAATATGGCCCTGTGTTACTCGTCACAGTGGGGCTTCAGTTTCTGGCTCTCAAATGCTGCGTTCAGTTCTCAGGGCATTTTAAAAGTGTGTGATTTATTAAAACTCTGACGTATTCACACATTTAAATGAGATCTAAGTCAGGATAATGTGAATAATGTCATGCACTGGAAGACCTTTTCGTCTCCTTTTTTTTCACTTCATGTTTATCTTTTAGCATTTTAAATCTAACAGAAATACCCCGGCTTGATACCGGATCTGGTATCAAGCCAGCACTGCTGATTGACTTCTGGCATGATAAGACATATGTCATCCAGATATGGGCCAGGTCTGGCAATGATGCCACTGTTTATGTGATGGCATGCCACATCTGGCCCGATTGTGGTTCGCTGTATGTGGCCCAGGCCCATAGAAAACAGGTCTTCCCTGGATCCGGCATCAAGCTGGTTGTCCTTTATTAATAATAATATTACTACTACTAATATTAAAAACAATAGTGACAGCTGTGACACTGTCACTTAAAAAGCTATAATACATTAAAAATAGAATTCGCAGAGTTACTTTCACTTCCTAAGACTCTCAGAGAATTGTGCCGCTGATCTTTGCACCTGTGTGTACATTCAGGCACTTAATCTAAATGTGAAATTCCTAAAATAAGCCCAGTGCCTGTTACGTTAATGTTGACACTAGGTGGGCTTACCTCATCATTCTTGTATTATACAGACACACAGACACAGACACACAATGACAACACAAGTTAGGCTTGTCTAAATATATCTTGTGTCTGCACAGGTAACGTTATATGCCATTGTTCATGTATGGCTTCTCAGTTGTCTTTTGATGTTGCAGGGTTAGTCCTCGTATGTGAGCCCGTCGCTTTCCACTAACATTCAGGAAAGTGAATATGGGTGCTGAGTGAGACAGACACGAACAAAGCCTCTGAGCTCTCTCCATCTTTCTTTCCTGACCACAAATGTTTCCCTTCCAACTATAAATACGCCCCTGAAACCTCCCACGTCCTGAAACGTGAACCGGCGCTAAAAGTGATTATCAAGGTCCAGAATAGCCCGAAGTTTCCAGTTACATTCAAAGTCGAAAAGCCCGAGCTAATACGGCAGACCTTTATTTTATAAGCCCCGCTTTTATTTTGTAAAGATGCTATGTTATTTGATTAAACGCAGACAGCCTTTGATGTAAAAAGCTCAAATCCGGATGAAAGCTAAACATAATTGATAGGAGAGAGAATGTGGACTTAGAGGCCGACCGGATTGTGGTGAGAGACGGAGAGGAAAGAGGTGAGAAAACCAATAAAGTTGCATTACCGGCAAAATGGACAGTGAGAGAGAAGGCCCACTGATTCTTGTGGAGTGCCATCTGGTTAGACTAAAGAAAAACAACAACACTGATCAATACAGATTTCTGAAATGATCATAACATCCAAACAAATTCATTGTTCTGCGCAACTTTTCGCTCAGCTTTTAAACAATAGTCATGCAGCATTACTGCACTGGTAGTAATAGTGTACAGTTAGTATAGTTGTGCAGTTGCTGATCTGTGTCACAGATAAGACGGCTGACTTTATCGCCAAAAAATGTGAACAATTATCCCGGGCTCATCCCTTTAATGATATCCCTGATCCATTCAGTAGTTTGGATGAAACAAACTGAAGCAGCGCAGTAATTTAGTCTAATTAGCCACCTCAGACCAAACTCTTCTGGGGACTGTCTGAGGGTAAGTACCCTCTGAGTAGGTCCCATGGGAGCTATTTGCTTTCGAATCCTTATTTATTTTTAATTTTTGCTTGTATTTGCCTGACTAATAGGAACTCTGAAGTAATACAAAAGCTGGCCAGCAGCTAGTTTTCCAACATCGCCTCTTATTTTGATCCCTTTTTTCATTTATCTCTGTTTTTAATCCTGTTTCAGCTTCTTCAGTGTCTCTCTTTATTGCTTCTCCATGTAGCAAGTTCAAGGGTATTGCTGGTAAATATTTTAATATTTAATAGGGTCAAAAAAGCCTAAACTTTTCAGCTTGTTCATTTAATTTAGGTTTAATTCTGATTTTTCTTTCAACACTAATATTAAGAGCTGCTGATGTTTAGACGTACATCTGGAGCAACCATTTTACATCTACAACACTCAAACTTCCTGTTATGCTAGGAATGGTACTATGAGCTTAAAAAACACAAAAAACCCCAGCTCTTAGTACTGTGATGGTCCTCAAATCCATAGTGTTCACACAGAAGAAAGCGGGTACTGCCTCCTGCAGGTGCTACATTTGTGAACAAGATCCTAATATTAGGCTTAGGCGCTGCTACCAATTATGAGTTAATAATCGGAGCATCTCCTACTAACTGTTATTATGCAACATGTTTATATTGGGCCACATTACGCATTGATTGATTATAAAACCACAACAACATTAACTGCCCCCTTCCTTCTGTCTGTTTTCATCAGTAACTGTAAGACAGAAATGAGAAATAGTTTCTGCTGCATGCCAGATATTATATAGTTCACCAGCCAAAGTCTTGTATAGAAATATGGCAGTCTTCCATAAGCAGACAGCTAACAGGAAATATGTAAGAAATGTGTGAGGTGAAGCAGACGGAGCAGGCAGGTGGGAGAGAAGAGGAGGAACAGCAACACTGTGTGGGCGTCAGGATTGGCAAGCTGTCCGTGCTATCTGGTTTTCATCCCCGTCTTCACAGTGAACAAGATATCAGAGTGTGGTGATTCTCAGATATGATGGATGATGTTGGTTTGGATTTATTATAGAACGGCTTGTGAGGCGCATGATG
Source organism: Oreochromis niloticus (assembly GCF_001858045.2). Classification (NCBI taxonomy): domain Eukaryota; kingdom Metazoa; phylum Chordata; class Actinopteri; order Cichliformes; family Cichlidae; genus Oreochromis; species Oreochromis niloticus. The sequence continues at coordinate 12,200,401 of NC_031986.2, forward strand.
TGAACCCATCTAAATGTCAGCACAGAAATTAAACTCCGGTTTTAGCAACTTTGGTCTCAATGGGGCATCGACAATGGCTTTTAGCAAGGAAGAGAGGGAAGTAGGCAGATGGCTTAAGCTTTATATGTCAGTATTCATCAGTTTCCATTTTGCTTCTAGTCTTCCCGTTCCTTCCATTTCCATTATTCCTTTGCTGTGTCACATAGATAATTGGAGGTCACGGGATATAAATAGACCTCCATCCTAAACAAGGTAATCTTAGAGCTGTGAGTTAACTTGTTTCTGTGTGTGTGTGTGTGTGTGTGTGTGTGTGTGCGTGTGTGTGTGTAAAAGACAGAAAGAGCAAGAGTAAAAAATCTGGGCCATGCAGCCTCTTGACACACAATCTCATTCACTGGCCACAGATTACTGTCACCTCTCGTTAGCCTCTGTGTGTGTGTGTGTGTGTGTGTGTGTGTGTGTGTGTGTGCAGGCAGATGATTTGGGGACAAATTAAACGACTCGCTGTGTTTATTTGTTGTGATTGCTGACACTGACAGTTGTAATATGTGCAGGGAATAGTTTCATGGCTAAAAGAGAGAGACAGACTTAGGTGCCCAGGCCTGCTCTTCATTCTGGTTACTTCAGGTCAAAATGGCCAGATGGCTGCTGCCTGCGATGACATGGTTGTCTAGATATAATTCAGACTGTTTGATTGAAGCTTTGGATGACCCTTCTCAACTTAAAAGACTACAGCCATGGTTATTATGGACATTTTTCAAACAGAAATATGAAGGCTAAAATAGTATTTGTTGTTTGCTGGTTTCTCTCCTGTATGCCTCCTTCCTCTCATAGCCCAGAGACATGCGTGCTAGGTGAACTGGTGATTCTACATTAGAGTAGATGTGAGGGATTGTCTGTCTGTCTGTGTTAGCGCTGTGAGTGATTGACCACTTGTTCAGGGTGCTCTCCAGCCCGCCTCTGACCCTGAAAACAGATGCACATTGTTGCAGGTATTTCAAATGGACTTGTCACGGAAGCTACCTGTGCTTCATTGACTGTAAACAATAAAGTGTGTTATCTGCTAATCATTTTACACACCTGGATGTTTTTATACAGTAACTACACTGTGCATAAATCTTGTGATTAGAGTACTTATGGATAAGAAGTGAAGATTGAATCATTGAAATTTTAGACAAAATACAAAGAGCTACGTGTGAGAGGACTGATGTTATATCGTGTAGAGCTCTGAGGTTGCTGATATCCATGTTCAGAGGTGAAATATATACTTTATTTATGCTCAAACGTTGGGCAGTTTCTTTGTCACAGTAGCCAAAACCATGAAAAGGAAAAGAAAATCCCAATAATAAAAACAACAACAACATCCCAAAACAAAATAGCTCAGAATTAAGATGTTTAAAATTGCACAAAAGCAGCTCAATAAAGCATAAAATGGAAAGAAAGGAAGAGGTCGATAAATCAAAACTGAAACATGATATAATATAAGCAGCTGTCCTTGTGGCAGCAGAGCTGAGACGTCAGACAAAATGCTCCATGCTGAGATGTTCAGGGTCACCCATTTGTTATCCAAAGCCATTAACCGGAGCCACAGTCATTTGTTGATGGAGGAATCCAAACAGCCTGTTTTGTATGTAAATGCTTGCTTTTTAAGTACCTATAAATTTCAAATAAATGCAGCAGAGCATAAAGCACAATGTTTGTTTGAATTGCGGCACTTGCGGGCCTCTTTAAATTGTGTCAAATGAAAATGTCAATGAGCACTAAAAGAGGATGAAAATAGTTGTAGAAAGGTGCTCTACCTGCATCTTTGTGTTGGGGTGGATTTGAAAAAATATCAGGTAACTGATTTCTTTCTCAGGGTTAGTGGGAAAGATTGTGTTGACATTGGAGGTAGCGGACCAACAAGTGTGTTTCTCATGCAGGTCCAGACCTGTCTTAAATACTTTAAACTAGAGCTGGGCGATATAAGATTTTTTCATATCACGATATGTTTTTTTCATTTCAGGCGATAACGATATATATCACGATATAAGCCAAATAACTATATTTGTAAGATTTAAATGTGCCGTTGCTCACAAGTAAAATGTGAAATAATCAGCAGCTTGTTTTGATTTAAATATTTATTTCCCATAATAAGTTCAACAGGGTAGATGTACTTAAGGAACATGAGAATTTTTCAGATAAATAAAGGCAAATATTGCAAACTACACAAAAGGCAGCCGCTAAAGCGTTTAAGTTTCAAAATAGAACAAACAAAACAGACCACTAAATTGTCAATTCCACTTAGAAACAAAATGTTAATTCTAAAAATAAATCTTAGTTTGTTTTACAGAAGAACAGACAAAATTGACTAACTTTTGTCAATATCAAATAAACTGAGAACTAAAAGGAAATTTTCAATCTCTCCTTGTTGTGTAGCTTTCTTAACTTTCTGAATCCTTTATCATCTGCAACTGAAAATAGTTGTGGATGATCACTATACCTTTCTAATGTCACGTTGTTGTCCCTGGCTCTCTTTCTCTCTCTCTCCCTCTCTCCCTCCCGCTCTGTTCCTGTGCTACTGCGACTGTAACTACCGCCCCCCCCCCTCTGCTCAGTGCAAAGCACAAGGCTCGCGTGCGGAGTGAAGCGGAAAAAAAGTGCGAGAGAGAGGGTGAGAGAAAGAAAGCAAAAAACCCACGGCTCGCGATAAGGAGCCGGCTGGCGTCGTTCACGTCAAGCCATTTCGTTCGCGACCGACACATCACTACGAAACACACTTTCCTCCGTTACCAGCGGCTGGCTGCTTCCCAAACCACACATGCGCGGCTTGACACTTGTACTGTACGTAACAAGTCACGTGACGTGACGCTGCGGCTGTGATTGGTTCGGCTCTGCGCTACTTAATTTGGATTGGCTGTTCTTCTTTTCTTTTCTTTTTTTAAGAGAGCAAGAGAGAGATGAGGTCTATTGCAATAGTTTAATTTTTCTATCGAGAAAAATTTATTTCGCAATACATATCGTTATCGTTTTATCGCCCAGCTCTACTTTAAACCAGTTTGTCTGACATGTTGCATTCTCACTACTGCTAATCTACCACATGTTAGCTTTGAGTATTCAAGTTTGTCTTCATCACTTATAAACTGAATGGCTCAAAGTTTTTTCTAGGTTTTATTTTCTAGGTTTAAAAAATTAGCATTAGAGGCTTTAAAATACCACTAGGAAGGAGTTTATGTTAACACATGTTATGGTAATTGTGATGAAAATAATTAATTTTCTACCCTGAAGACCAGAAAGAAATAAAAACAAACAAACAAACAAACAAAGGGTTGTCAAAATAACAAAAAGCAGCATCAGCGCAGAGAGACACAATCCTGGTGTTTCATCTGTGTGTGTGTGTGTGTGTGTGTGTGTGTGTGTGTGTGTGTGTGTGTGTGTGTGTAATGCATTCCAGTCTTAGTTACATGCAGGTCTGTGTATCTGTGACAACAAAAGCTCTCATTCATTGAGAAGAAATAACTCATTCATTGTAATTCTCTCTCAGTGTTTGTGAGTCTGTTTCTGTGTGTCCCGTACGTACACACTGGTCCTCATAGACATCTGTCAGCGTACTGCATACTGTCTAAACTAAAACAATGACAATATAAACTGATACTACATGAAACCATCATGTATGCTTCAGGATACTCAAACTTGTTCTGTGTCTTTCCTCCCATAGTGTGTCGGGGAGGAGAACTGGGTCGATAGCCGGACAATTTACATTGGACATAAGGAGCCTCCTCCAGGAACTGAGGCTTTTATACAGCAAAGATTTCCTGACAACAGAATAGTCTCTTCAAAGGTCAGTGAAACGCCCACCCACACAGATGCACACATATTCAAAGCAGGACTTGCTTTATCAGGATCCGCCTGCAATATAATGAGAGTTTAGAGGTGAAGAACGCACAAACAGGTTTTATTCTTTCAGCTTTAAAATCAATTATGATTTGAGCGAAGCATCAGTGTCTAAACAAAAGGACACAACAGAACAGAGCTGTTAGTACTCCAGCACTATTCATGCTTGTTTTTACAGCGTGGGCGACTTATTCTTGGTAATGGGACAAAGACTATTCAGTGAATGAGCTGTTTTTGGGAAAGAACACTCTGTGCTGTGTTCTAATTTCAATAATCAGTTTAGCCCTCTCCAACTTTTTGAAAATTTTATGTCTGTGGTTTGCACAATATATATTGTATATTTGTACCAGTTTGCTTGATTATACCTTATTACTTTTTTTCACTGTTAAAGCAAACAGCATCAGGGACTGGTAGAACCAGCTGGTATTTACTCTGGTTCCAACTGCTAAGCTGGTCTTGGAGTGGACTTTGTGTTGATTAATTCTGTCCCTCCAGTCTAAATGTCAGCTTGTTATAAACTGAAGCTATGCTGCATGAACATTAATTTTAGTTTTACAAGCTGTAAATAAAAGGAGCCTAGATTTCTGACCTGGATGTAATATTTACATCCAGTTGTAGTATGAAGAAAGCTTTCGCTGATATGGTCCAACTGGCATAACTAAGTCTCACTTATTACAGCAAGTTAACCAGGCCTCTCTCAACTGTTCATCACAGGTCCTTTGAGTGTTTCATGTCTGAGTTTGTACCAATAAACATTATTTTACATTTTGCCCAAAAAAAGCTTCCTCCTGCTGCCTGATTTAAAAAAACAAACAAAAAAAGGAAAAAAAAAAAAAAAACATTTAGTAAACTCTATATTTGTCTGTTTTATAGCATGTGTGTTCATGTGCAAAATTATGATTTCCTACCTATTACACGCAAAAACTACTGCAATTATTACTTTTAGGCTGGACTACTGTAATTCATTATTATCAGGATGTCCTAAAACCTCACTGGAAAGCCTTCAGTTAATCCAAAATGCTGCAGCAAGAGTAATAACAGGCACTAGAAAGAGAGAGCAGATTCCTCCTGTGTTGGCCTATCTTCACTGGGTCCCTGTTAAATCCAGAATTGAATTCAAAATCCTGCTCCTCACATACAAGGTCTTCAATAATCGGGCCCCATCTTATCTTAATGACCTTATAGTTCCATATCACCCATTAGAGCACTTCGCTCTCGCACTGCAGGCCTACTTGTTGTTCCTAGAGTATTTAAAAGTAGAATGGGAGGCAGAGCCTTCAGTTTTCAGGCCCCTCTCAGGGCTCGCAAAATTTCAAAATCCCTGGTAGCCCTTCGGGCAGGGACTCTTCAGTTTGTGGTAGGCCGAAATAAATTTAAGTAGCCCGAATAAAAAAGGGAGCAATTTTTTTATGTTTTGTTTCCTGTTTTGTTTCCGTTACAATATTATACATTAAAGTATAATATTGTAACGGAAACAAAACATTAATCAAAAAATTGTTGAAACACAAATTACAACATTGTATAAAAATTACAATCATCAACTCAAATACTTGGTTCTAATTGAACAGAAATTTCTATGAACTTGTAAGAACTGTGTACAACAGGAATCAGTCTGTGTCAGATCCTGAATTTGAAATTTCCACTGAAGTCACGGATAAGAAGCAAGTGGAACCAAGATCTAGGCCATTTGCTTTTTGAAGTTTGCAAAGACTGCTAAATTTTGCCAGTGGTAGTTCACTCTTTGCAACATAGTACGCTGTTCTAAACAGATTTTTCAGGTTGATTATTAGTATGTTATTTGCAATTGGTGTTTGTTCTGGGAAAGATATTGCAGACTGAGCGATAATGCATTTCTTGCATTTCTCATGGGTTCTAATGGGGGCCTTTCTTAAAATTACTGATCCCAGTTACAAAGGCACTTGTCCACTCAGAAATCGAGGGAAACCAACAACACACCCGGCAGAACATTATGTTATTTACACGGGTGCACATAAGTGGTCCGCATTCGCTGTCAAAATAAAAGACACGCACCAGATAAGAAGTTGCAATGCACGTTTGCGTCCATATGAAAGGCACTGTTTTTGTCTGCTAGAGTGGGATTTTCACGGCACATTCTGCACCAAATCTCTGTGCGTTCATCATTTGTTTGAAGCCAGCTCACCTCCTGCAACCACTTTTCCGAGAATACGCGCTTCTTTTGTGGTTCTCCATCTGACATTTCTTTGGAGGTGGAGGAACACCAAAGTAATTGCTTAAAGGAGCTTCTTCGACATCTTTAAGAGTTCTAAACAAATGCCTGTCCTCCTCCAGAAAATTATGTACGCAAACACGCGTTGCAACTTCTTATCTAGTGCGCATTTTTTATTTTGACAGCGAATGCGCACCTGTGGACCACTTATGTGCACCCCTGGTTATTTAGCTTGTCATATTGCAGCCACAGAAATTCTTTTGTCCATGAAACCATAAAGCTGCACTTTCTTTTTGCCTTATAGTCTGATTTGTCATAACTTTTCCGTTTTGTGGTAAGCTTTCCTTTGGCTGTCACTTCTTCACCCTGACCGGTCTTATTTGGCTCAGCAGAACTAAAATATATATCCTGCTTCTTTTACACACGCACTCACATAACGCTCAGCGATTCTCTGCGCGATCAACCTCTCACATGTTTAAGCTTGCTGTGGGAGATTTCACTTGTCATGTTCGCATAGTAAGCTAACGATTGATAAGACAATGTCAGAGGAATTGGTGCGCAAATTATCGTCACTCACCAATCAGTACTGTCGCTCTCTATACACAGTTCGCACGATTGCAAAGTGAAAGCAAAAAACAAGCGCAAATTCAAATGCAATTTCAATATGTCACATATAGGGCTGTTCGATTATGGCAAAAATGATAATCACGATTATTTTCTCTGAAATTGAGATCTCGATTATTTGACGATATTCATTTAACAATAACAATGTATTGAATAATGGCTTTAAAGATTGTCAAAAATAGTATAAAATAGTGTGCAAATACTGATTACAGTGCAAATGTTTGCAATATAAAAAATAAAATGTAAACATCTATGTTTAGTGAACCCATAATGTTTCCACACCACTGAAGGTTTTTTTTGTACCTCTCTTTTCAACCAACGGCAGTCACTCTCCTCTCCAAATAACTTCTGCTAAGCTTTCCGAGCTTCCCTCTGTTAGCTCCTCTTAATTGTTGTGGCGCGTGTTTGAAACGCAGAGAGGTGCGCTCGATTTGCCACACAGAGCAGCGCGAGAGTAAAGCACGAGGGAGGTGCCTGCCTCTTCTATGGAACCAGCTTCCAGTTTGGATTCGGGAGACAGACACTATCTCTACTTTTAAGATTAGGCTTAAAACTTTCCTTTTTGCTAAAGCATATAGTTAGGGCTGGATCACGTGACCCTGAATCCTCCCTTAGTTATGCTGCAATAGGCTGCTGGGGGATTCCCATGATGCATTGAGCATTTTTTCTTCAGTAACCTTTCACACTCACTATGTGTTAATAGACCTCTCTGCATTGAGTCACTGGTTATTATTAATCTCTGTCTCCCTTTCACGCCATGTCTTTTGTCCTGTCTTCCTCCCCTTACCCCAACTGGTCACAGCAGATGACTGGCCCTCCTGAGAAAGTTCTGCTGGAGATTTCTTCCTGTTAAAAGGGAGTTTTTCCTCCCCACTGTTGCCAAAGCACTTGCTCATAGGAGGTCATATTATTGCTTGGGTTTTATCTGTTGTATTATTGTACGGTCTTTACCTTCCAATATAAAGCGCTTTAAGGTGACTGTTGTTGTAATTTTGCGCTGTATAAATAAAATTGAATTGAATTGAATCCTGTCACTCTGCTGTGTTTGTTATTAATAACAGTACTTTTTTTTCCAATTCCAAAACTCAGTTAGCACTAACACACTAACTGTGTTAGGAAATCTGGTCTTAAGCCTCTTTGCTTTTGTTTCCATTGGCGTGGGTAGATGTTGATAACACTGTGGCATCTTTTTAAAGGCTGGGATTTTAAGATTTTATCTGATAAGTGAAACTCAGTATATCTTAAAAAATAAAAAAAAATCTTGTTTCCAGTACACGTTTTGGAACTTCATCCCAAAGAATATGTTTGAGCAGTTCAGGAGAGTCGCCAACTTCTACTTTCTCATCATATTTCTGGTTCAGGTAAAACATTTTCCTGCTCACACTGACTGAACTTCACTACAAGGCTTTTGCAAAGCATGTTGTAAAGATAATTCATATTTTTCCATAAGGGAGAGTTTTCCTTGTGTGCTGTTTATCTAGAGAAGTCTGCCTTCTCTTGAATTTAATGGCACTTGCATCAGAAGCATACATTAGAAAAACTTAGCAGAAACACCTCTTTCTATGAATCATTACAGTCAATCGAAGAAATGTTTCACGTAGAAACATATTTTTCTTTACGCTTCATTGTTGACATGTGCAGTTCAATATACAGAGAATGGTTTCTACCTTAAATTGCTCAAAACTGGGAAACTCACACTAAAACTGTCGCGATAGACCAGAGGAAAAACGTGTATATGTGATTTCAGGGTGAGCTGTCACTTTACTGTCACTATACTTATTCACCACTGTGAATAAGGGGACAGCTTAAAGTAGCTTCATTCATCATATTTATACCTCCTTTACCTTCTTGTTTATTGCCATAAAGCTCAGACGTAAATAGTGCCTATTTACTGCTGTCTGTCATTTCTATATATTCTTCTTCCCCCGAAACCTTTTCTGGCATTCATTTCTCTCTCTCGCTGTATGTTCGTGTGTGCGGTCACTTCAGTTGATTATTGACACTCCCACCAGTCCGGTCACCAGCGGACTGCCACTGTTCTTTGTCATCACAGTCACCGCCATTAAACAGGTGAGTTCACCTAATGTGACTGTTGACAGTAAACTCTACACCAGCAGCCACACCTGCAGGCACACGTGTTCACTTTTACTTTCTCCTCTCTGTCTCCTCCTCTCTCTCAGGGTTATGAGGACTGGTTGAGACACAAAGCAGACAACGCTGTCAACCAGTGTCCTGTCCACGTGGTGCATCATGGCAAAGTGGTCCGCAAACAAAGCCGCAAACTCAGGGTGTGTGTGTGTGTGAAACCAGATAACTCACTCACCCCATCTAACAGAGCATTGGTGCATTTGTTTTAGTGGCTCACACTGAGGGATTTTCCTGCTACTAAGCTCTCTGTACGTGTGTGTGTGTGTGTGTGTGTGTGTGTTTGTGTGTGTGTTTGCCTGCATTTAAAAGCAATTTAGCTTTAAAAGAACTGTTAGATTGATGTATGTTATGTAACGACATAAGACTGAAATGATATGAGCTTACTGCTGGTAAGTCATTAGGTGAGTTGCATTTGACTGCATTTTTTGTTCAGTGACTATATTTCTCTACTAAAGTGCTGCTAGGACTCCTCACTGATATGCTCACTTAGGTGGTCAGAGCCAGGAGGGTAGTGGCAAATTAGACCCCACTATACCAGCGAATTAATTTAAATATGCAAAAGGCTCCAGCTGTTGGCTTCAAGGTATCAAGGCCCTGCATGTATTAGAAGTAAACACAGGATTTGTTGTCTCGGTCTGTGTGACAGGTTGGAGATGTGGTCTTGGTGAAAGAAGATGAGGCTTTCCCCTGTGATCTCATCCTCCTCTCCTCGTCTCGAGATGACGGGACCTGCTTTGTTACTACAGCCAGCCTGGATGGAGAGAGCAGTCACAAGGTGTGCTGGATAAACTTAATCCACTTAAATATGTACTAGATGTATTCTGATTTGCTGTGATTTATGTTTTTCTCTGTCCATTCATCCATTCATTCATCTAACTCTTAATCCATTCCCTTATTGCTTTTCTTATTTCCCTTCATCTCCCTACCGCCCTCTGTCACCATCCCACAACGTGTGTCTTTAATACTTCTCCTCCTGTGTTGCCTTATTACTTACACTCCCATCATCTTTCTCTCTTTGTTCATTTACCCATCCATTTCTTCTGTTTCCCTTCCCTCTTCCAACCTAGACATATTATGCAGTTCAGGAAACCAAAGCTTACAACGCAGAGAAAGAGGTGGACACCATCCACGCCACAATAGAATGTGAACAACCACAGCCAGACCTGTACAAGTCAGTAACATACACACACACACACACACACACACGCACACACGCACACACGCACACACGCACACAGACTTGAACAAAGCGTTCTTGCAAAATAAACGTGCCTTATCTCACTTCTTTTCTTTCCTACACAGATTCGTGGGGCGTATCAACATCTACATGACCAATGAGCCAGTGGCAAGGTAACATAGCACAAAAATATTACACTTTTATATTAAAGATCATCAGAAATTGACATATTTCTATTGTATTCACCCATCATTTAAAAATAAAATTCAAAACCATCCAGACATGTATTAAATTTCTTTGATAACAAAGTGTGATGCTGCTCAGTCTTTCAAAGAAGATTTCGCATTTCTGCAGAATGACGACTTAGTGCAAAGCTTACCTGTTTATCTTAATTAGATTTAATTAAGCTCAGCATTAGTTCACCTCAGCTGCAATGCCAGCAGATCAGCTGATAACAATCCAAGCCCCCATCAGCTGATGGCTCACCTGATACACCTCTGCATCCAACTGGCAAATCTCTTATGGAGTACACTACTACTTTATCTTTCCCTCAGTTGCTGCACTGCTGCAGGATGCCTTGAAACCCACTTTTACTCTGCAGCTGACTTTTTAAGTGTCATATCTGTTGTTCTTAAAGCCTGCTTTTCCTGTCTCTAGCTTTCTGTATGTGTGCATGCAATGGTGGGCAATTCCCAGAACAGAGCCATGCTGCCAGATATAAAGTTCTTCAGATGGAAATGGCATTCCTTATTTGACTCTTAACATTAGATCTTTTTGTTTGTGAAAGAAATAAATGATTATCATCTGGACTGTCTGCAGGCCGTTAGGATCAGAGAACCTGTTGCTCCGAGGAGCCACACTCAAGAACACTGAATATATCTATGGTAATTCTACACCATTAATGATAAATGTTAGAAATTACCTCAACTTTACACTTTTTAATATTCTTTTTAAAAAATGTACAGTGCAGCATTTTAAATGAGACTTTTCCTTTTCCCCTCTGTAGCTGTGGCCATCTACACTGGCATGGAAACCAAGATGGCTCTCAATTACCAGTCCAAGTCTCAGAAACGATCTGCAGTGGAAAAGTAAGCTCTTTTCGTTTCCTCCTCTTTCATTTTTATATTATATTATGAATTGTTTCTGAAAGGAGCCTATTAGCATCGATCAATGCTCTCATGCAAGTTTCACAGTGTGTGGCTTCACAGTCTTTGGCTGTTTCTGTTCTAACACCAGCTTAGATAATAACTGAAATTTTTCTTACCCATCCTTAGTTCCATCTGTTCACTTCTCATGTCTTCGTTTATTCATTGAGACTTGAGCGTCTGTGTGTGTCTCTTTGGCTCGCTGCGCTGACTGGATCAATTTTCTTTCCATCTGGCGTAGACAGTGTCTTGTATCCAGATGTATAAATGAGTGACTGTAGGTGGATTACATTCACACTTGCTCACTGCGTGTGTCTCATTAACTCGTCGGCTCATTGACTCAGCTCAGAGTAAATGTCTTGTCTCAGCTGTTCCCCTTTTTCAAGTTTGAATATTCTGACAAGTATACTGAGTTGTTTACCAAGTTACCTTTTACATGGTGGACTGGGTTGCGAGTCTTTCTGGGTTCTAGTGCTTTTATTTTTTAGTTCCTGTTTGTTAAAATCGCCAAATGGGTGACAGGCAGTCAGAAATCTCTTATGGATTGTTTCTAACTGCCTTTCACACTACTTTCATTTGCACCTGAACATACTTGTGCTTTTTACACTCTCAACCACAGTGGGAAATGGTACCAAAATAGTAAAAATAGTACCAGGGCCCCAAGCTTTGCCCCCTTATTTTTTTTGTGTGCACTCATGAGAACATGTGTTATCACCAGGAGAAAAGAGGGATCAAGAAACACAATCATGGCAGTGATACAAGACACTTAAGCACATCCTACACAAAGTCCAAAGCTTACAACCTGTATATGTGAATTATATCAAAACATGTGATCTGGATCCACAAACTGCCATGCTGATGCTCCATCTCTCCACTTAGTCATATTAAATTCTACTCTGGAGTTTGTGCGTAATTTTTCAGGGAAAGAATAAAGCACACAAGTCATAAAGACAGATCAATGCAGGAAAAATGTAATGAAGTCAATGGAATGTTTTAAGGCAGTACTTAAAGGAGGCACAGACTCCTCCATCCTTGGCAGATAGTTTCCATAATCCTTTTTTCAAATGGGGTTTTCAATCTAAATTTTTGTCCGCATTGTTCAAAGCAGATTAATGAAAAACTCATCTATCACTATCATGAACAAATATGTCACAGATCTTTAACTTCTCCCTCTGCAGGTCAATGAATGCCTACCTGGTGGTCTACTTGTGCATTCTCATCAGCAAAGCTCTCATCAACACGGCACTGAAATACGTGTGGCAGTCCGACCCCAACAAAGACGAGCCCTTTTACAACCAGAAGACGGAAGCTGAGAGACAGAGACATGTTGTGAGTCTCGAATCCTGGAAAATAAAAATATTTCGATCCCCTCTTTATTGTCTCACACTTGTCTTCGTCCTCCTCCTCCTCAGCTAATCAGGGCGTTCACAGACTTTTTGGCCTTCATGGTTCTTTTCAACTACATCATTCCCGTGTCCATGTATGTCACTGTGGAGATGCAGAAGTTCCTGGGCTCCTACTTCATCATGTGGGATGATGAAATGTTCGATGAGGAGCTGGGGGAGAGAGCCGTGGTCAACACATCAGACCTGAATGAGGAACTGGGACAGGTAGCAAAGTGCACTTCACTCTGAGCAGACTAATGAGCAAAGAAGCATTACTGTATGGAAACGTGAGTTAGAGATGAGAATAAAAGACACTTACCCTGCTTTCTTTCCAGGTGGAGTACGTGTTTACAGACAAGACAGGAACGCTAACAGAGAACAACATGGAGTTTATAGAGTGCTGTGTGGATGGACACGTTTACGTACCTCACGCTATCTGTAATGGACAGGTAAAACGTTCAGTCCCACTAGATTGATCTGTAAGATATTTAGCTTCAGCCATGAACTTTTCTTGCTACAAGCCTCATTCATACACAGTCCTACAAGCACTTTCTTTTCTGTGCTTAAGCACTTTGAGCCTGACATTCACATAATCACAGTGCAGTGGATGCACCCGGGGAAACTCAGTTCAGGGTTCAGGTATTTTCTCCAAGGATACTTTGGCATGCAGACTAAAGGAGCGAGGGATTGAACCACCGGCCTTCCAGTTAGTAGATGTTGTGGGTGTTTCTGTGTATGCATGAAAGAATCACAGTTTGTATGGATGCAGCTTGCTAATAAGACTTGCTGGATAATGTAGTGCATTTCTAAAGATACAAATAAAGGCATTCTAAAGGAGATTCCAAGGGTGGTTCAAAACCATTTTAATGATGTCACACTACTTCCATCCTTTATATACAGTCTCTGTGGACAAGCTAAAGATGGATCAGTGTTTGTGATTGATTCATTTGTAGCCATTCATTTATTTGCAAAGAGTTCATATTTTATGTAATGGAGGTGTAAAAATCAAATGACAGAAAGGCAACAGTTTAGGCCAAATTAGGTTGGTTTTTTATTTGTTTGTGTGTTTTTTGAGATCTAATAAAAATCTGTGAGAAGAATGTAACATTCATGTATTTAGTCATTTCTGTGTTTTCACTGGATTAATACAGATTTCCTGACAATAAAACTCCTGGGCATTGTGTGTTAAGTGTAATCATCTGTGTTCAGTGCTTAATGGTCATACGAGGAAATCAAATTTTGCCAGCAAGTCTTGCTGCTGTTTATTGAGCTAAATGGCCATTTATGTTTGCCAAGTAACTGATCATGAGCATTAATTGACAAGTCAGCAGCTCGTACAACCTTACATGTGATGAACAGACGGTCTGTCATAATTTTAGGAGAGATAAGTTGTTGTGTTGCAATATTATTACAATTTACTCCTTTTAACATAGGACTTCAAACTTCAGAGTCAAGGGGTTACTGTCACATAAACATGCACATCGTGCTGTATATGTCAAGCCTTAGAATCAAGCTTTAGTACTAAAATGCCAAATGTACATATCATCATAGCCTGTGTTTGATAACCAGTGACTCCTAGAGTGATCTGTGGTCTGTATGTCTGCAGGTGATGCCTGGAGCTGCCGGTATGGACATGATCGACTCATCCCCAGGTCCCGCAGCCAGGGTAAGTGCTGACTCGCTTTGAATGTGCGTGTGTGGTTCGTGCGAATGAGGGTAATCTAGTGTCGGTCGTCCACTGCAGGAGCACGAGGAGCTGTTTTTCCGGGCGTTGTGTTTGTGCCACACGGTGCAGGTGAAAGAGGAGGATACTGTAGATGGGATCAAACATGGCATTCACCAGGGCAAGTCCACTTCCTTCTACATCTCCTCCTCTCCTGACGAGGTTGCACTGGTGGAGGGCATGAAGAGGTGCAGCACACACACACTCACGTTGCACACAATGGCAGCAGTAATCACTGCTGCGCTCAGAAGAATTTAGTTTTTTTATTTTTCTATTTCTATTTTTTGGACATTCATTTTATTCACTCCAATAATGGTTGTTCTGTGCTGCAGGCTCGGTTTCACCTATCTGAGGCTCAAGGACGGTAGGATGGAAATCTTAAATAGGGAGGATGAAGTTGAAAAGTGAGTGTGCCGCTTTAAGCAATGTTATTATTCTCTGTGAACCTTGAAAATCAGATGACTATTGTTATTTTTATCTGTTTTTAATTTCTTTAATTGATAGTTAGCTATTATTTTTTCAGTAGTATTTGTGGGATTTTCTTCCTGTTTTTATCAGGTTTGACCTGCTAGAGGTTTTGACATTTGACTCAGTCCGACGGAGGATGAGCGTTATTGTCAGGGCCAGCACTGGTAATGCGCACAAAACTATATATATATATTCTTTATATTGATTTCTATGTGTCTGTGTTTATGTTTTTCTTTAATCCGATACTCTTTTGTTTTCTGTGCATGCGTTTGAGCAGGTGAGGTTTATCTCTTCTGTAAAGGTGCAGACTCCTCTATCTTCCCAAGGGTCATCTCAGGCAAAGTGGATCAGGTCCGAGCTCGGGTGGAGCAAAACGCAGTGGTGAGAGAGCACACACACACTCACACACACACACACACACACACACACACACACACACACACACACACACACACACACACACACACACACACGTACAGGCTCACTCTCATCTTTCTCATATCATTATAGGCTCATACAATATAACAGGAAGTCGTTTTTTCCTGAAGCATTTCTGAGAATTTTAGAGTTTATCTGATTATCTAAGTTCTTTGCATGGTTACAGTTTACACAACCACATGATTAGCATCATGTAGTTCCATTAAACAGAACTTCTTTCTAAGTGGGTCTGGTGTGGCCTTTAATTGACAAAAGCACAAGTTTTTTTGTTTTTTTTTTACATTTTTTATTAACATATATTTAATAATTGCATCAGCACAGTCTTTCTATCTGTGGGACTGCTGTAGGATTTGGTCAGAAGGCAGAAAGAAGCTTTCTTTAAATACTAAACAGAACCATAAACAGTGATGGACTCTGCATACTGTTTTCTTTATACACCCACAAAATCCTTGTGGGAAAAGTAGGAAATAGTAATAAGTAGGCAGATAGTAAGAGAGTGCACATAACTAAGCAGTTAACTGCAAAATCTCATAATGACTTCCAAAGTGCAAAAATAAATATCGCAGTCTGAATAAGACTATTTAAAGTTCAGTTTACCCATAAAAATACCGCGATAGCTTCAATTTGCATGCAGTAAAAAGCAGACGAGTGACACAAATGTTGTTGTGCTTGCAGCTACAGATAAATCACAGGTTTCTTTGGAAACTGAAAAATATGTGGTGAGTGTTGTACTATTGAGGCTGAATGGGTAGTTGGCATCCACCCACCATACACTCACATTCAGAGGCTGTATTCAAGAAACAGTGTTTTCTGTAGATTAGTTTCTATTGAGTCTTAATTATATACCAGCCTAACCTTGTGTGAATCTCTCTTCTCCACCAGGAGGGTTTGAGGACACTTTGTGTTGCCTATCGCTCTCTGAACCCAGAACAGTACGAGGAGGTTTTCCAACAGCTGAACAGAGCTAAGTTAGCATTACAAGACCGAGACAAACAGCTGGCAGAGGCTTACGACCTCATCGAGAAGGACCTGATACTGCTGGGAGCAACTGCTGTCGAGGACAGGTGCAGAATTTTTTTTGTTATTAAGGACACCTAAACAACCAATTATATCAACATCCTGCACTTTTTTTTTCATCAAACGTTTTCCTGTACAGCTGGTAGCTTGGCAACATAACCACAATTTACATTGCATGCTGTTGTCATTTCAGATATTTGTCCTTCTAAGTGCAAATTTTACGTGAAATGCCCTTTCAAAAATTACACTTACGTACCTTTTTTTCCTATAAATGTCTAAACCTCTTCAGCTCAAGTGACCCTTAACATTACAGTAATTCTGTGTCTGCTGCCATGGACAGTGCTGTCCTAGTTCTGAGTGAACCAAAGTGAGTGAGGGAAAGTGGCAGTTTAACCCTCCAATCACACACGTGCCACTAAGGCAATTATAGTGCAGGCTTAAAACTACTTGTCAGCCCAGAGGGCGTTTCACCCATCCAGCACAGAGAGGAAATAATCCAAGTGCTGGAGTACTGCACAGTTGAGCTGTTGTTGAATAAAAGGCAAAGAGAAACAAAACAAACCTATTTATTTTATGCAGCTAAAAACATGCTACCTCTTGTTTCTTGGGTGCGTACCAGGCTACAGGAAAAAGCAGCAGACACCATCGAGTCTCTGCACAAAGCTGGTATAAAGGTGTGGGTGCTGACAGGAGACAAGATGGAGACTGCAGCTGCAACGTGCTATGCCAGCAAGCTGTTTCATCGCAACACCCAAATCCTGGAGCTGACCACCAAACGCACTGAGGAGCAGAGCCTTCACGACGTCCTGTTTGAATTGAGCAGGACGGTCCTTAGGCAGCATGGGGGCATGACCCGGGACACCTTCTCTGAGTGGGTATTATATTTACAGCATGCTTCAGACAGTGTCATCCTGCAGTTACTCGTATTTGACAGGTTTTGTGTTTTTTTCCAGGCTATCAGGTGATTGCACCGACTATGGTCTGATCATCGACGGAGCTACCCTCTCTGCTGTAATGAGGCCCGGCCAGGAGGGCTCAAACTCAGGGAATTACAAAGAGAAATTCTTGGAAATCTGCCGCAACTGCAGTGCCGTGCTCTGCTGTCGAATGGCGCCGCTTCAGAAGGCACAGGTACGAAGGCCATCTGTACTCTGAGTTTGCCGATGAAACAGATGTTCTCACTCATGTCATTAAGAGTCAGATGGAAGCTAAGCTGAAATCCACATCCTGCAGATTGTCAAGTTGATCAAAGCCTCGGAGGAGCACCCAATCACGCTGGCCATTGGCGATGGAGCTAATGATGTCAGCATGATCCTGGAGGCCCACGTTGGTATTGGTTAGTATTCTGTCTATTCCTATGCAACATGCCACGCTCTGGTAAAGTTTGTTTCCTTCTTAATATAGCTTCAATTTGAAGAAACTATAGAAATTCTTAAAAGCAGCCCCTTGTGTACAGACGACAGCACTGTGTACAGCACCTGCATTCACACAAAATCCTTTTCCACACAAAAAATGCTTTTGAATCTCCAAGACTAAATTTATGCAGAAGTGCTAAAACTGTTAGAAACATACTATTATCACTGCAATAATATTTTGCCCTGTAAATTGTCACAACGCAGGCATTATGGGTAAGGAGGGTCGCCAGGCAGTGAGGAACAGCGACTACGCCATCCCGAAGTTCAAACACCTCAAGAAGATGCTGCTCGTCCACGGACACTATTACTACATACGCATCTCTGAACTTGTACAATATTTCTTCTACAAGGTAGTCGCCCTGAATGTTTTGAGTTTACATTTTTAAAAAAAATTTTGTATAGTTTTTTTAGTTTGTTTTAAAATGATTGTAATTGCGGAGTCTGTGGCTTTAGACTAAGTGTGCAGGAATGCTTTGTGTTAGATTTAATTTATTAATTTATTTAGTAGTTAATGCTTCTAAGAGAAAAATTTATATTTTTGACATTTATACTCTGTAAAATTAGCGTTCAGCAACAAAAAGACTTGTACACATTTAAATTGTTTTTCTTTCTTTTCGCAGAATGTCTGTTTCATTTTCCCTCAGTTCCTCTACCAGTTCTTTTGTGGCTTCTCACAACAGGTGTGCACTCACAAAACCTAAATACCATAAAAACAACAAGAACAAAAATACTAACACAGCTCTCTTTCCCAAACCCCAGCCGCTGTATGACACGGCTTACCTGACTCTCTACAACATCAGCTTCACCTCGCTGCCCATTCTGCTCTACAGTCTCATGGAGCAGCACATTAATATGGACATCCTGAAGAAAGACCCTTGTCTCTACAGGTGGATTTCTGTCCAAGATCGTCATGTCAGAAATGTGTTGTTTAGTAAGACTGCAAATCGACCAGCTGGATCGACTCTAATATCACGTGTTCTTCAGGAACTTGTTCTCATGACATGAAAATTAGAAAAAGAAATTCTCCGCATGTTTCAGTAATCCAGTCTTCTGCAGCAGATAATGAACCATCTGTTTTATGCAAAGCAGACTGCGTGGTAGTTGGATTCTTCCGGAGACGTGATGTAACAAGAACAGTGTTGAATTAAAGTCGTCTAAGCAACAGAAAATATAAATATTTCAATAATTCTTTAGACACTTTATACACTTTAAAATTCTAACAGCCTCCAGAGTAATAGGAGATGATTTGGTGTTTTACTCTGATTCATTTATATTTACATTACAGTTTATTTTACATCTATCATAAGGCAGATAACCGCCTTCTTGGATTTGGTTTTGCATGTGTTCAGGGTTTGAAAAGCTACGTTTTTAGCTTTACTCATAAGTTGTATTCTTCTAAAAAAGAATCAACCTTGCCCACAAACAATGACGCTGTCTGTATTTGTGTCTATATTATACTTGATTAGAGACTTATTGGTTGTGAGGCAAGCAGTGTACTGTGGTATTAATCTATAAACATGTAATCTCTGTTCTGTATATCTACACAGAGATATTGCTAAGAACTCTTTGCTGCGGTGGCCCACCTTCATATACTGGACCATCTTGGGGGTTTATGATGCCATTGTGATGTTCTTTGGTGCTTACTTCCTGTTTGACAACACCACCTTCACCAGCAATGGACAGGTAATAACCATGTGGCTTTGACAGACTCTTTAATTGAAACAAGGAAAAAAGGCCTGGAAAATATTTAAAGTAAAGTTCAAAGTAAAGGAAAAATAGTAACTGGCTATTTTATCTATAGGCTGCTTCAGTTTTCCACAAGCTACATCTGTTTTCTGTTTGTCATCTGACTTTTTAGTCTTCTTGGGATGTTTTGGGTTTAGTTAGGGAACATAGTGACAGTTTTTTAGATCTCAGCTTGTTCCTCAACCACTTTTTGCTCTGCTGACACTTATTAATGGCCTGGCTAATGCCTGACACGTAGCTTATTGTGTTGCTTGCAGAAACTGATCAAGTTGTAGCACAAACTAACATTAAACCTATAGTGTAAATGGATCTGGTATTATAAATGTATTTTCCTGACACTGCACATTATTTCGTTTGAAAAGTAACTATCTGGTAGTTACATGTAGTTATGAGGTAATAATTACTCATAATAATGACCTTGTACTGGATGGTTATTTATTATTTTGATCTAATTTACATTATTTATTTCACTTGAAAATGCAGGTTGTTGGCTGATAAAGTTTGAAGACTATTTTGCCTTTTAGTAAATAATATTTAATGTCAGTTGGAGATGTTTAAGTAAAATCTGATGACGTGTGGTTTACATCTAAGACCTGATTTAGACTTCTGTGGGAAATCTTTTTAGAGCCTAGGACATAACCTACATAAGTGGCCGATGCTGTTGGCAGGATTCATGCTCGTGCTGGTGCATTATGTGGTAATTACTGTGTGGTCGTGTCCCGGTGTTTATATGCAGTACTGGACGACAGAAACAGATAAAATACTGGGATTTTTTCCTTTACGCTGCAGGTAACAGCATAGATTTCCAGCTGAAGCATAAATCTGTAGTAAGACACGACAGCATGGCGGGTTTCCCACCATCTTCCTCTCTGTTCTCTATTTGGTTTGTTTAATTTCTCAAGCTGCATTACTCTCCCAGAAACACGTTGAACTGTTTTTGAGTTGCTTGATTTCACTTGGTTTTTCTTCTTCTTTTTTTGCATCCAATTCTTTTCTCGTTTTTTTCCCTTCAACCATAAAACTGTTTATGTTATTATGATTTTCTTCTGGCCACATGCTCTTCTTCTTCCTATCCTCTTACCTTTGTGTTGCTTTTTCTTTTTGCTTCTCTTTCCTCCTCCCAGCTAATGACAACCAACACACAGATGGTAAGCCTGTCGCTGTCTCTCTGTCGTCTCTCCTTAGTTTCACTTCCCTGTTTCGCCACCGTCACACAGCCCGATACAAACTGCTGTTCATCTCATGTCCAGCCCTCAGTGCTTGCTGTAGATACGTCAGCTGTAGGCTTTTCTGTAGTGACTCGCTGTTTCCCAGACCCATGCTCATGTGTCCAGCTGTCAGTGACCAAACACCTTAGTTATACGTCCTGTGTGCTTTGTTTGTGGCAGATATGTTAGGATTTCTCTTAGAAGCAGAGCATAAGTGTTCCTGCTTCCATTATGTAACAGTTAGAGATCATTGCCTAAAGCATTACAACTTTTTATAGGATTACTTATAAACACATAACAAAAGTGGTAATATCTTTATCTGACAGGAAGCAAATCTGAAGCTTTTGAAATGTTAGAAAAAGAGAAGGAGAAAGAAAAACATGAAATGCATCTGATCAATGATAAAAATCATTTTTCTGCCTCATGCGAGTGTTTCTGTAGCGCTACAGTTTATGTTGTAATGTATCTGATAGTGGCTTTTACTATACTTGTACTAACAATGTAAAAATCAGAGCTGCATTTGGAAGCGGCCTCTGAAAAGCTTTTATTTTATCATTTCATGCTCATCATTTTTATTTTTTAACTTTATTTATCACGTTTCACCCAAGGTACCTCTTTTTAGCCGAAGTGTAGTGTAGCCCAAGTAGTTAGATGACCTTCAGTGTACCCATACTTGTAATTTTATGATACTAGTTAATTTTTCGTTTTGGGCTTCATCTTATTGCCACAGGCCTGTGAAAAACAGTATATTATGCAACAGTCACTTCTCAGTTATGGTTTGCTAGAATCACTAAATGTTCTCCATGTACCTCTTAATATGACACCTCAGAATCACAGAAGAGACTGATAGGAATATTAAACTATATCACATCATCCTCCTGTTTTCCATCCATCAGTCATCTGATAACCAGCTCCTCACCTGAATGTTGCTACCTGAGCACCCTGCCATCTGTTTGATTGATTGATTCCTTACTTGAATATGTCAACTTTTACCTCATAGCCTAATCATGTCATCTGAAAAGCATGTTAACGCAGGTGTGCTGAGCATTTAAGTACTGAATAAGCATAAGTCAAATTATTTACTTTAACAGTTGCTTAGAATCTGTTCACATCAAACATACAATAAAATAAAAAAAACAAAAAAACAAAAACAAGAAGTTAAAAGTTTTTCATGCACAAATCTCCTGATCAATAACAGCAACTGCTTTTTTACTTTCTGCAGATGTTTGGAAACTGGACATTTGGGACACTCGTCTTCACTGTGCTAGTCTTCACTGTTACATTCAAGGTAACCACACAGACACATCAGAACATCACAGAAACACCCAGGCAAGTCTGGCTCCAGTCTCACTTCCATGGTCTCTGTGTCGTAGTTGGCCCTAGATACTCATTACTGGACTTGGATCAATCATTTCATTATCTGGGGCTCACTGATCTTCTTTGTCGTATTCTCTCTGCTGTGGGGCGGAATCATCTGGTATGTTTAAAGAAATATTTTCGTATTTAAATGCTGGATGGATTCCTTGATGTTTACTTGATGTAAAACTGTGTCAGTCAGAGTGACGTTTTATTAGATGTTTTATTGCATTTGTTTTCATGCAGTCCTTTCCTCTCTTACAGGCCATTCCTCAACTACCAGAGGATGTACTATGTGTTCATGCAGATGTTGTCCAGTGGCCCAGCCTGGCTCAGTATAATCCTTTTGATAACAGCCAGTCTGTTGCCAGATGTGGTGAAGAAGGTCATATGGAGGACACTGTGGCCCACCACTACTGAGCGCATACAGGTGGGTACAAATGCTTGCAGAAATAGAGAGTAATTGCATAAAAAACTAAAAGAAGACTAATCTTTTTTTAAAGTATTATGGATATTTTGGAATAATTGCAGTAATGCAAGAAGACTGATGACCACACATCCTGTAAATATTTTGCTTCCTGCCAAAGTAGGACGTGTCGTTAGCCATTACTTCATTTGTTCTTCAATAAAGGTCGCTGCTTCTTTTCTACCTGAATATTAATAATGAAAAATGCAAGAAAGCTCAGTTTACACAGGTCAAACAGCGCCCCCTGCCTTTTGCAAGGCAGAAATCAATTTTGTATATTTACCTTCAAGCTACCTGCGTTTACACAATTTACTGTTTATTATTAACTGGGATGTTTCAGTACCTGACCCGCAGCTGTCGAACTGACAACTGTGGGTCAGCAGAGGGATGCAGGGTGTGGCTACATCCCTGCTTTGGTAGTTAAGCCTCTGTGTCTGTGTGCAGCACTCCTTTAATTTTTAAGACGAGTGCGCACAATAGTGTCTATTTTTTTAGCGGCTAACACTCAGAGTTCTGTGTTTTATTAATGGAGAATAAGAACAGTGTCCTCTGCTGAACCAGGAGTGCCTCTAAAGGCATTAATTGTTAATGGGTTGCAGTGTGGAAATGTGCATTAGAGTTTCATAAACAGTGTATAAAAGAAGGAAAATTGCAATCGAAACTTTATTTCCAGAGCAGTTTTGAAAATGAACGTTAAATAATGCTGCACAGTAAGAAGAAAGAAGGAAAGATGGGATAAAAACACCATCCTGCTTATGTAAAAAAGAGAATAAACTCAAAGCTATGCACTGATTTGAACTCTGAGGTGCTGCAAGAGCAGCGTTAACAGCAGTTATTTATCTGATGCGTACTGATTCATCAGGACTGAAAGATTGGACCAGAAAAACATGATTAGGTGTATAAACACTGACATGTGGCTCAGAAATAATGAATGGCAGAAGGCATTCATTAGCAGCAAAATACTGAAATATTCAGTATTCCACTGAAAGTTGACAGAAGAAATTATGCCCATAAAAAAAATAAGACGATACAATGATACATAATATATGAAGCACTGGGATCCAGTTACAGTGGAGTTACTGAAAAACACAACACAAATGTTTTTGTATGAGTAGGTGCATTGTATGGATAGCACTGGATGAGTGATGTCAGCCTTTCTGGGAAGGCTGGAGTGCAGTCTGCTTCACTTCCTTTTCCTACAGATACTAATTCTTTCTCCCTCTACATCCCAAACTCCTTTTCCTGTAACCTCCCTCATAACTGTGGTTGTGGAGAGCTAATAACCATCACCAAAGACTCAGTATGATCCAGCCTCTCCTGAGAAGCCTAACAAGAATGTTTACATTTGGAAGATCTGACATGTTTCTTTCCCAGCTGTAACTCTTCCCTGCCTTTGTTCACCCCTCCTGATCTCTTGCTTCCTCCTCCTTCTCCCTCTGTGGTTCTCCTCCGTGGCAGACTAAGCGTCGGTGCCTTGCCTCCGAGCCTTCCACCATCTTTATGCTGTCTCAGACCTCCAGCAGAATCAGTTTCTAACCCAGCCCTTCTGTAGGTGACCCTCTGCCTTTCCTACTGTCTCGTCTTT
Organism: Oreochromis niloticus; assembly: GCF_001858045.2. Classification (NCBI taxonomy): domain Eukaryota; kingdom Metazoa; phylum Chordata; class Actinopteri; order Cichliformes; family Cichlidae; genus Oreochromis; species Oreochromis niloticus. The sequence continues at coordinate 12,224,363 of NC_031986.2, forward strand.
CTCTTTATTTTCCTTTCAGTCTGTATCCTGTTACTTTGTCATTTCCACTGTTTTGCATGAAGTTACAGTCTTATCTGACTGCATGCCTGTGCATCTACATCTTGATTCAGTGTGGCCTTAATCACCGTTTGTTTTAGAAACCACTCTTACTTTAATGCTTCAATTTTGAGTCCGTATGGTAGATGTGTTTGTCTTCAAATGTGTGTGTGTCTGTGTGTGTGTGTGTGTGTATTTGCAGCAAGGGAGAAATAATAAAAGGTATGAGATAGCCCTGGCCTACATGAGCTCTGATTCCTTGTTGATGGAGTAGCTGTCACAGAAGCCTACTGGGCTTCAGCACGGTAAAATGCACACGTTGCTGCTGTGTGTGATGGTGGGTTAACTGGTGTGGTGTGCGGTTTGACTTTGGGTTGTTGTACTTGACTAACACAAGGGTTGGAGTGTGTGCTTTATTTGTATGAAGGTCCTAAAAGCTCAACCGTTTTCTCCAGGTATTTCAACTGACTTTACTTAAAGCTGGGTGATTTCTCAAATGGAGCTTTAGCACCATCTAGTGGTATAATGTATTGCTGCAGAGACAGAAAAGTAATATTTGCAGAGGAAATGAATGCATGTTTAGCTTTTTGTTGACATTTGCATGTTTTTGGTGTTTATGATTTATTATTTTTTTTGTTGCTCTTAACATGCTTGCTTTTGTACCTGAACAGAATGGATGGAAAATTTAACCTCACAGCTGGCAAGTTAAATTAAAGGAAATGAAAAACTTTATTAATTTAAAAACAACTGAAGCTTGACGATGTAGCATTGCGCCCAGGATCAGGTGCCTGCAGTTTGCAGATGTATTAATATTTGTTAGTTATAATGAGCATTAATAAGTTGCTCTAACAGCACATAATGCTCATTGCTCCCATTAAGCCTTGGGGGCACTGATGGGGGTGATGGCTATCAGGTGAAGAGTCCTGGTTTACAGGCAGTTTTGTAGTTCAGGACCTCACAGAGGCATTGTTACAGGATGGAGACTTGACTCCACCAAGTCACATGCTATCTGTTCAAACTATGGCCAGCTGCGACGTGTTACCACCTTCTTCTTTTGCATTACTCCACAAGTGCCATGTTTTATTCTTTACTTTCTCTGAACTTTCTCTTCCTCCTTGTCCCCTTTTCCTCCCTTTGTACCCTCATACAGAATGCAGATAAACTCTACAAGGGCCAGCTGTCTGAGTTCACCCCCTTGGCTTCCCTCCACGCTCCGTCTAAGGGTAGCAGCCACCGGCGAGGCTCGGAAAACCAAAGGAACCCTCGAAGGTCTGAACCCTTTACCAAGAAAGTTATGTTCACACGCTGGCAAAAAGCGCCAGACTACTGCACCTTCACCCCCCTCCTCCGGTTTGCTGATAGCTCCCGCCATTCAAGGCAGGGGTACAATTACAGCGGGGCGGGGCCTGAGACCTCAGTCTAATTTATTTCTTCTTCTCTGGGGTATTTTTTTTAAACCTTATATTCTAATATCAGAAACAATGTCATCCACATGGAGTTACTCAGATAAATTCGTGGAAAGCAAACTTGGAGCTTACTTACTTACTTCGACGTTACTGAGTTGGAGTAAAATAATAAACAGCTGAGGAGACTGCAATGCTAAGTGACCTTCATAATTTCTGTCAAGTTCGCAGCCAAGTGTGGCGCAAAGCACTATGGGACGGCTCTGGAATGGACCCCGTCGGCAGGGCCTGGTTCGCTGCCACAACGTGCAAAGGGCTCAGTGTAATGATGTCACAGCAAACAAACTGACTCGAGCTTTGGTTTCACATGAAAAATATGTGCACTGGCTCTTACGCCTGCCTGCCTTTGATGGTAGCTGAAGTGTACTTTACTCTGATTATTAGGGTGTTTTAATGGCTATTGTGATAATCATGCTGATGCTCTATGACCGGGATGATGATGATGATGATGATAATGAGGACGACTGTAGAAGTGCTCGAGCTAGCTTAAACTTTCTGTGATCAAACATTTTCTTGTCTTCAGTCTCTGCCATCTGTCTTTATTCCCTTCTGTCTGTTTTGCCTCTTTTTTAGGACTAACTGGTGTTGCCTGTGTGCAAACATGTTATCCAGAAACACTGCTTAGGACTCTGGGATCAGAAACTGCATCATTGTAAGGAGGGTTGTAGTAGAAGGAAGAATAAATGTTGAAAAATTAGTCTATGGAGCCCGGAAGTAGCCGTATAGGGGAATTAAATCATTTTATATTGGGATGAGATACAATTTTTGCTTAATTTCTGATTCATTTGTGCAAACGATACAGCAAGCTGATTGTCCTAACTTTGATTAGATGGAAAACGGTGGTCAAGTCAGTTAATAATGACAGAAAAGCGTAGCTCATGGTGCTTTCTGTGTCACAATATGTCTGGTTTAAAAATGTGTGGGGAGCTTTGAAAGCTCTTAAACTAGCTCACCTTTAACGACAAAACACAGAAAAGCCTCTTGGCTGTCATAAACATGAAGCAATAATTTAGAGTAAAATGATCTTGAAATAGAAAAAGAAAAACAAAGGTTCATTTATTTAAATAATTTGTTATTAAGAAATATATGCTGGTAACAAATTTAACAGTTTACTTAAATAACAAAATACATGGAAAATTTACATGTAATCTGATTACTTAAAGTCAGTATTTTGAGCACGATTATGTTTTTTAAATGTAAGCTGAAATGCAACAAGTGCAAATATTGTAGGCAAATTACAATTTGTCACATTTTTTTATCCTGTTTCCATGGTAATTTGTTACTTTGATAGTAAAGTGAACAAAAGCAGTGTTTAAGTCCATACCAAAGCCAACATGTAAGCATTGAGATCATCATCATACTGTACAGCACACAGGGTGTAAATACAGAGAGCGAGTGCAAACGGCACAAATAGACAAAAACATGGGAACGAGTCATAATGCACGTACGCATCTCATTGGCTACTCCTGGGTTCCAATAGCAGAGTCAGTAGGAGTTGGTCTTTGTGAACAATTATTGTTTTATCATGTTATACATCCAACATTTAAACTTTCAGAGTCACATTTAGGTAGCTTAGAGCTTTGGTGTGGTAGAGGTTTGTGTGCGTATCTGTGTGTGCTGATAGAAGACTGTGTGTCTGTGTGTGTATCTTTTAATCTCCATCTATCCTATCATCTTGAACAGTAGATTGTAAACTTACCTTATCTTTAGATGACTAAATGTCTTGTAGTAGGACCCAGAGGAACTGCTTGTGTGACCGCTACCTGGCCGTTTCTTATTGCCTTAATGTCGTCTTGTAAACTCTGCGGTATTTTTCACTGATATCATTTACCAAAGAAACAGCAGGTAACGCTTTATGACATCCTTTAGATATTAGCTGGTTGCTTGTATTTACTTTGATTGAAGCACTTTAAAATGATATATAGTTCCTTTTAATATAATTCACTCAAAGTGCCCCAAATGGTTTGATGCCTTAAATAAATATCAAATCATTTATAATGTATTAAATTATGAAACAAACAGCCGGCACAACCAATTCAAAGAAAAAAAAGGAATCGAGATAGAAACACTTTTTTTTACATGGCCGTGAGAGGACCTTTAACTGACCAGTAGCACAGCAAAGTGCCCTCTCATATTCTGTGTACAGTAGAAAATGGCAGAATAAGTATATATGGGGTTCTTTAAGTGCAAAAAAAAAAAAAAAAATTTGCATGTACAAAAAATGTGAAAAAAATCTATTTTAATAATGTGACAGAGAAGCGAGCGTCTTGATATCCTTTCATACTCATTTTCCACCTCATCTCAACAGAATAAGATGCTTTTTAGCTCTGCAGATCAGGTTGATTGTAGCATCTAACAGTTTAGTGCTCCCGCCCTTAAAAGCCTTATAACAGAAGTCTAATGGGATTCTCCAGCTTAAAAAAAGGGCCTTTACAGTGCGCTCTTTGAATTCTGTCTCACACGTTCCTGTTTCAACTCGTACCCTCTGTGTCTCTCCTTCTAGCTCTCTCTCTCTCTCTCCCTCACACCCTCCCTCTCTTGAAGCGATGTTGAAGCTGTTCCTACCTCTGTGACAGTTGTCTCCATCTGCCTCATCATCATCATTTCATCCGTCCCATTCTGCGTCTTCTCTGCCGTTCCTCCGTTCATACATTGACTCATCCATCATGAGACAGTAGATCTGATGTTTTTAGTTCTATGAACCAAAGCCTTGTTGCTGCTAGAGATTCTTTAGCTGCTTTACATTAGGTGCCTTGTGCTAGTTTTCACAGCCTGTCTTTGCTTTGCTTTGTGGTCAATTTGATACTGTTAATAGGCGCTTCAATGGTACAAGGGCACAGCAGATGATGGATGTAACTGGAGGAATGAAATAACTACTGTAGGTGAAAAGGTGAATGTGAAATCGAGTTTTTATGCAGACTTCTACTGAACAAGCAGAACTGACACACAATCAATGAACAAATACCACTTATGTTTAGTATCTGTTTTTTTATAGCTTGTATTCAATTTTTCTTTAAAATAAATGCCCGTGAGGGCATTTGTCTCTGAAATGTTATTTTTTTTATTGTTTTTGATTATGTACAATGACTTTTATGACCATAGACTTGAAGAGCTCCAGCTCTGCTTTTTCCAATCAGCTACAGGTGATCAATGGTAGCTTTTCTTTTGTTTTGTTTTTTCCATCTCCAAGTTTTGGAGATTTAAAGTTGATGGTAAAGCAAAAGGGTTTCTTGTACTGTTGGAATTGTCTAAAATGAAGGGTTGGTTGGGCCAAATTCCAAAAAGTAAAAGTATTTTGTGTTGCTGTTTTACGCACCAAAAAAAGAAGAACATTCCAGATTGATCTGCTTAGTAGAGCCCGACTGATTTATCAGCCAGCCAATATTTATCGAATGATATTAGCTGTAGAGGCTAAGCCTACACTTGAAGCCACTGAGGTGGTCGTTAACGGGGGGTGACGCGATGTCACTGGTATGTATGAATTAAGTAAACAGTCCAAGAAATCCAGCTGTACTTATCTTGTCCTTTTTGTTCTTTATTCCAATACCATCTTGACATAACAGCGCAGCGGTCACAAACTGTTTGCCTTCTCACAATTAACGACACATCTGACGCTGATTACGTGCGTCTACCTTAAATACCTTTACATGAGCAAAACAGAAAAAGGTGACCTCTAGCGGCCACATAAGGCATTAACCCAAAAATGGCTCCTACATTAGCTATTTTCCAATGTATTGGCATCAGTATTTGTAACAGCCAATAATACAACCTACAGATATGTTTTGAGGACAGTGTATAGTTTTTCCACCAGAGGGCACTGTGCAACATCCCTTTTGGCAACAAACAAACATAATAAACAGGTTATCTGAGCAGGCTGAGCCTAAATAAGCAAACTGATAACTACACGTGACAAACATTAGGGAAATGTGTTTTTGTATCTGAAAGGGAGAAAAAAAAATCAGCACATATATCAGAAAATTGGATTTTTAAATCACCATATATCGGTATCAGTTTAAAAAAATCATATATCTGTCGGGCTCTACGACTTAGAACAATTGAAGTAAATTAGAAAATACTGGATTTTTGTTGTTGTTGATGTTTTTATTATCTGAATGAAGAAAACAAAGATCCTGTCCCTCCTTTTATTGTTTGCCCTGAATTCTGATTGGCCTTTGGACTAGGAAGATGTTTTTCATTGCAAACAATGTACCAAGGCTTCAGTACCTTAACTGCTAAAGAATCACACAAATAACACAACAATTGTTAATGAAATGGGAGGGGGCGAAAAAGAAAAGTCTACAGTATAATGCCATGTGAGAGCTGATACACTATGACCACCGGACTAAACTAGCTGGGAGAAGCAATAAGTATAATCAAACTGAAGCTGCTTGTAAATGGCTCTCTGCAACAAATGTGACCTCTTAGCACTAGCTAAGCGACAGAGAGTCACTTATATTCAAATGTCAACCATGACAGTGAAGAATCCATTATCCTATCCTGTCTGTGATCTCAGATCAGTACTTACACAGCGGTGACTAAGCATGGTCCTTATTCTTTAACTGATGAAAGTTCTTGGATGGATTAATTCTTTCTGTAGTGGGTTAGGGGATTACTTCAAAATGAAAAGACCCTTTTATATTTATGGTTGCGGTTGGTCATTGAAACCTGACATACTACTGACACTTGGAGGCATCTGGAAGTCTCAATAACCTACAAAAATGAAAAGTTACTGCACTGCCATTTTGGGGGAGAGGTATCTTAGAAACCCCTCTTTTTTGTTTTACTTTTCAGAGACAGTATTTAATGTGTGTCTTGTTTATATCTCAGAGTATTCCAACAACCAAAACTGGATTGTGTCAAAAAAAAAAGTGGACACGTGTATGTCTGTATGCATAGCTTTAAACGAAACAAGGACAAAGAGATTTGCGGTGTTAGTTGTTTCTCGGAGGTGCACTGAACCGTCGTTCCTGAGGACCGACACCTTGCTGAAGCCATCAACAGACCTTCTGCACCAGTCACTCCTGTCCACACTGAATCTTTGAACTGACGGCCTTTCAGCTCAAATGTTATCTTTTTTTGAAAATGTGTTATTGTATAGCGAGCTGTACTTCACATAACCGGCAGTATCTACGAACTGAGATACAGTACTGTATATACATATATGAACAATATTTAAATGTAGTTATGTTAATGAATGTACAGTTTTTGGGGCTCTTTTTGTATACAGTTTTTAAACGGTCATATCTTGTGGATTTTTGCCAACCTTTCTGTGGCTGTAAATGGCGAACATCTGTACATTTGCTTGGAAATAAAAGCGAAAATGTGTTACAAAATTCTTCTTATGAAAAAAGATGCACTACACGCTTCAGCCAGAAGGGTGCAGCCGAGTGCTTCTGATGTGCTGCTGAAGGCTGAAGGAGTTGACAAGTCAATATGTGACGCCGATGAAATGAAATTAATCAAAAGTTTCTTTAGTAGAGAGATCGTGTGTGTGTCTGTGTGTGTGTGCACGCAACCCACCTGTGTGCACGCCTGTGTTGTGTTGTCTCAAGCTAAAATACTAGCTCTGTTTAAAAACAACACAGGAAATGGTTAAAAAAGTCATTTTTTAAAATTTATTTATGTTTTGGATTTAATATGTTCCCCAAAGTTGCTCCAGGGCTCCTGTCTGCACCATCTGAGGACGTCAACAAGATTAGGATGGAGGCTTTTCGATCGATTGGTTTCCCTTCATCCTTTTCACTTCTCATCTGCGCTGATCTCCACGTCCTCTCCTCCACAGCTGGCAGCCGATGAGACCTGCAAGTGTGTCTGACAGGGATAGAGAAATATCTAGGGCAAGACTGTCAGAGGTGAAATCTGGGGAAGAAGAAGAAGAAGAGGTGGGGGATTGCACAGAAGAAGAAAAGTAGATATGAAATGCTGCATCGCGTTTATATTGTATAAGGGTTTTTTTTTAAAAGAATTATGTTTTTTATCACGAGTTAAAGTGCAGTGACTCATGCAGTCACCTTTCAGATCAAAAAACCAAAAGTCTTCTTAAAAACTTCAACCATAAATACGCAGTGTGAAGACCTTTTTAAACGAATCTTTACGGTGTCTTACTCAGTAGAGACTCCAAAATTATATAGAAAGGTGGGCGGTGAAATTTAAGGTGTAACAGAGTCCTTTACAACCTCCTCATCACCTGTTTCCTTCTTCTCGCGCTGCTTGAGGTTGGATTGCTCGGAGCACTTTGGTGTGTGCTTACGAAGGTTTCGTGACAAAGACGGGAGATGAATTCACACCCCCAAGTAATGAAACGGTGGAGACAGAAATGGGACTGGCAGAGGAAAAATCTGGATGTGGCTCCCAATCGGAGACGGCGTATCTGTCACATATATAAGGGCCACACTTATCTCCCTGAAGCTGCAAAGAGCAACTCTGGAAGCAACAGGTGACTGTTTTAAAAATATAAGCTTTCAATAGGCGCTAATCCTGTAAGTCCTCTTTTTGAAATAAGTGTTGAAGTTTGACATGTTTTTTTTTTGTTGTTGAGAAAAGCACTTTTGCCCAGAGTTAAAACTAGACTGCTAACTCAACTGAGCACAAAGAGGTGGAAATAGGTGGAAACGGCAAGCGGTTCAAAGGTAACAAAATCCACCTACTAGTGCCCCTAATGCTCATTATTCAGCAAGTTTTATCTCATTTGCTTAATCCTCACAAAAGCTCCCATGTGGAACCGCTTCCCCCGTCCAAACAGGAGACTCCGGGATGTTCATGGTCCCCAGTCAGGAAACACTTCAACCTCCAGTAAAATGTGGATTCGTCTTTGTTTTCCACTTTGGTTTTTGTACGGATTAAGAAAATGAGATATAGCATGTTAATTAGTGAACTTTACAGGTGCTGGTAGGCTTTTGGTTTTTTTTTTTTTTAACATGTCTTAGTGTCAAGTTAAAGTAACCAACAGACATTTTTTTTCATTGAGATGAAAGTGAATGTGTGTGTGTGTGTGTGTGTTTTCTCATCCTATTTATCTGTGGATGGAGGGCTCTTTTACTCTTCCAGCTGTGATGGCCCTCTTTTGCACTCCCAGTGCCACTACACACTGCCACATCCTCCTCTCCACCCTTAGATGGGTTAAATGTCTCGGGCTCTCCACACTGACAGTTTTAACTCAACTAGTTGCTCCCAACAGATGGCACAGAAAGGCTTCACTTCTTCTACACACACCCAGGATGTCCTAGGACTCAAACACACATGCAGTGTTTGGGGGGCACAACCTCACTGTACTGTTCTCTCTATAGAGGCCTTTTTAAATATTAAAGTAGACTTACTGTGATGACTTCAGTCTCTGTATTTAATTAGATTTGTATTATTCAGAGCTGTATTTAGCTTATACGTGGCCTTACTGCAGCCTCTCTCTTCTCTCTCTTTTAGACCACCCTACTTTCATCTCATTGGCTGCCCCTCACAAAAAGAAGGTTTGAACAACAGGTTGGAGGGGCTCCTGTGTCCCTGACGCAAAATCGAAGTCTCTCTTTCCCTCACAGTGATTACTTGCACACAAGCCAAACTCGTTGTTTGAAACTTTGGCCATGTTTAATGCAAGGATCCGCCATTATAACAGTTACTATACGACAGAAAATAATCCAGGAAGTGATTGTGTGTCCATTTGCATGGATTTTATTGGCTGACCTGTTGCCAGCCAGCTTTTAGCTAAAGTAAAACTGGCAAGTGCAGTAACGGGGAAAGAGCGTGTTTTGCTGCACCCTGCAGTTCATACACTCAAGCTAGCCTTAAATTATTAGTATAGACCTTCCACCTCCACACACACACACACCCTGAGTTTGATCTCATGGTTATAATGTCAGCGTGTATCTATTCACAGCATTAAATGGAGGGAGGTGATGCAGCCATCCACACGTGAAATCTACGAATTAGCTGTGAAATTGCTGTTATTTGCCACTGATTGTTTATGACTCGGTACACAGGGTTTTTTCTTTTCTTTTCTGGCCTTCTCTTTTGTCCGCACAAAGGGTTTTCTTATCATTATTATGGTTTTCAAAAGGAGATGTTTTCAGGATGGATGCACACACTCATAAATGGGGGGGACGCCAAGGAAGGTTTTAACATTTTACCTATATGTTGTGCTTCAGATTTAGCTCATTCTTTCTCCATCTTATCTCCGTCTCTAATGTTTTCAATCACCTTCTGCCTCTGCATCTTGTCTAAACGAGGTAAATTGTGCAGAAACCCCCCCCCCCCCATCTGTCATCTCATCATGTCTTTGTCACTCTTGTCAATGTCCTGACACACAATACAATGAAATACAATAGAATACAATCGAAGCTGTAAAGACTTCTAGTTAGCTGAAGGCTGAGGGGGCTGTAAGCTTCATTTAGAGTGCACGCAACCAATTTATGTATGCACACACATGTTTCTCCCAAGGTTACTGCTAAATTCTGTGTCTCACATCTGAACTGCAAATGATTTCATAGCCTATATTTTATGAGAACTGCTATAACAAGGGCATGCAGTGTAAAATACACACACACACTTGGGTTAATATATATTATGAATCAGGAGTGCCAAACAAAAGGCCCGGGGGCCTGAATTGGCCCGGCAAGGACTCCAATCCGGCCCACTGAATTGTTTCATAAAATGTGAAGGAGGGGTTGATTTGTGGACTTTTATCTGTATTTTCATAAGTTTAAGCATTTCCTGTTGATAAAGACCTTCCCCATGCCCGTTCATAAACACAAATGTTATTATGTAAAATATAAACAATTAAACGACAGAAAAGTTTTTTCACTATCTGCTATAGAAATATCAGTTTTGTACAGTGGGTCCAAAGTAAGAAAAATAGAGTATTTTATTTGTCTAAAAAGACAAAAACCTAAGGAGATAGCACGATATTGCTATTAAAATCTCTTCGTGCTAACATGATATAACACTAGTTACCTTAATAACAACAAAAAACCCCCATCTTGCTTATTTTTCTTCTTTTATTTATAGTTTATTACCGATTTCCCGCCAAAAGAGTGAAACGGTGAAACAGCGCCTCTCTGGGTTGTAAAGGCTGCTTATTGTAACCCAATCTTAGTGGTCAAAGTGGGTACTGCAGCCTTGACTAACGGGACGGAGGGTGAAAGTTGACATCCTTGACTTTACAAAAAAAAAAAAAAAAAAAAAATAAAACAGTTGAACTATGAAAAATTATCAAAAGCAAACACCGGCATCATAGCGTGAATTGACAGGCCACTGGAAAAGAAACTCGGAGGTGAAATATTCAGCGTAAAGTGAAAAGAAAGCAACAGAAAGTCAACAACATCATTTAAATGAAGCTGCCGCTAACATTAAATCAGCCATGGCGCCTTTGAAAGCAAGCGGCACTAGCAAGGAGAGGATAGGAGGAGGTCTGTCAACAAACAAACTGCACATGAATACTGCATTCATGACCTGAAGGAGAGTGTTCTTGAACATCAAATGTGAGTCAAATACAGGCTCTGTTCGCCTTTTTTCTGTATCTGCGTGTCTCTTCGCTGCTGCTCCTCCTACCATAGCGGGCTTTCTTTGGTGATTCAGTTCCTTGCTGGGTACTTTTTTTTTTTATACCGGCTGCAGGTCTTTTATGCTGATTGCTGTTTGTCTGAGGCTGTAGTGTTCTTGCTGTTGTCAACACAGAGAGAAGGAGCCTGCCGAGGCTTTGAAAGTATGTGATTTCTCCCAGTTTTGTGTTTGCTGGTTATTTTGTCACCTGTTGTGTTGACTGCGAGATTTGTCGGTGCAGAAGGAGAAGGCCTCAATTTCTTGTTTTGTTGTGCTATGTAATGTAACTAACGTATTGTAAGGCTTGCAGGTCCTGGAGCTCAGTTTTTTTTAAATCCCAGTAATATAAATGCAAACCATGTATTTTAGGCAGCTACACTGCTGGCTAAAAGTTGGCTTTACTTTAAAGTGAATACTAACTTGTTCATTTTAAGTTTGCAGAGCTGTATAATGCTCAAAGAATGTCTTCTACAGTGACTTGGATTATATTTATTTATTTTTAGCAAGTAAAAAGTAGGTAATTGTAAAATTTCCACAAAGAAAAGGAATTGCTTTGAGTGTACTAATAGTACAATTTATGTCATTGTAAGCCTACACAGGTTTTAAAGTTGTGCATATAATGAAATGTGCTGTAAAAATAAAATTGCAGTTTTTTGCCACTTTAAGGAAATGCAAAAATCAGTTTACGAGCCATTTGAAGCCAATAGGAAAAAACAAACATCCCATTTAATGCCTATAGTTTCAGATTCTGCTGTCCCCAGCCTGTCCTCCGTAGTTTCAATGGGCTGCAAGCACCAGTAAACAGAAAAGAGGTGATGGCCTGTTTCATGTTGGCGGAGGCTAAATATGGGACACCGTCTGCATCACTCTGCTGACTGTCTCCTTTTACAAGTGCTGAAACAAACTAATCTGATTAGCGTGCATCACCCTCTTCAATGCTGAATGGAGTCCAAACACTCAAGGCAAAAACCTGACATTTCTCTGCTACTAACTCACTGCGATTCCCTTTCGCAGGAATAGCTAAATCGCTGCTCTGAACGTGAATTATGTTTTGAGGTTTTGAAAACAGCAATTCTTCTCCTTTTCTCCCCTCAATCCTCCTTTATTTCTTATAGTCACTCCTCTATTTCAGCACCACACATTCCAGCCTTCTTGGCGCTCTCCTTTCCCCCCTCCCTTGCTTCATGTTGTCTACCAATCAGGTTGATTGATTTTATGCCTCGTCTTATCAAGCGGAGCAGCCGTTGTCAATAAATATCGCCTGTCGCCTGTCTGTGCTCAGACCTGTGCACGGCAGGGAGAGCTGAGAAATTCAGTTTAGCTGCTTTTTTGAAGTTCATGCCGAGTCCACATGGTGCGCTTTTCATGAAACTGTCTTTAATCATGACCTTTGTAGTCCAGTCAATCACATCTGAGCAGTGACTATGTGTCTCTGTCAATCAGGAGATCAATCAAATCTCCTAACAAATGTTTGGCAGGAGACAACAAGAACCACCCCATTGTTGTTATCCAATGAAAACCGTGTTTGCCAAATCAGATGTACCTACTCCACACTACTTCTAAAGCTAAAGAATAATTTGGAGCAGCCAAAAAGTTACTTACGGTGGACGCAAGTTTGGCTTGATGAACAATTTAAAGTGTTTGAGAACTCTGAGTACCCGGAGTGAACAGGGGGTTAGGTTAGCCCAAAGGTGTGATTGTGAGTGTTAGTGATTAACTCCATTACTGTTTGTGTTAGAATCCAAATTCAGACTTTTTTGGAAAGAAGAGAAGACTGGCTTTATGGGGATGTTTGGTGTATCACAGTAGCACAAAGCATTCACAATGTACTGCTGTCTGAACAGGGACTAATCACAGAGAGAAATACTACTGTAACTCTGCAAACATTTTAATCTAGAGAGAATATTCAAATGGTTCCTGAAAGATTTTATTTTTGTGATTTTACAGCCAAAATTACTAAATAATTCCAGGCAACTTGTATGGTATTTGGGTGATAAAGGGTTAAGGCTGGGATTGTATTGCTGTGGTCTGCTTGGTGTCCCACAGGAGGAAGCACATGCAGTTTGTGCCCATGTGCCCCCATAACGTAGTGTTTTACACATTCTCCTAATAGGGGAAAGTGAAAGTAGCTTTTAATATTCAGTATAATGTACACATGTATGCAGTCAGTTCAATTAACAAGTATATAGCGTTTCATTAATCAACTGATAGTTCTCTTCACTTGCTGCTTTGTGACTGTGTGTTATTTTGGTTATAATAATAATTTATCAATTAAAGTTGAAAAGCCATATTATCGTACTAGTGATTTGATGCTGTATGATCTTTTTTTTTTTTAAATGTTTGTGTTTAAAATTTGGGCTCTTCTTAAATATACACATAAGGAAATGTATTGGGCCTCTTGAATACTTTGGCGTTGGTGGTATAACTCAAAATGAAGTCATATTAACTCATCAGCTTGCTTGATGAGCAGTTCTGCACAACACATCAGTCCTCCTGTGTCCTGTGTGACCTACAACACCAGTGGGGCTTTGCTATCCAGTACAAGCACTCACTAACTATTGCAGTATAAACAATTAGACTTAAATGTAGTCCTACTGTGTAAAGTGTGCATTCCTTATTTGATGCTGACCGTTATCTCACCTCTGCTGTTAGACTACATTTCTAGTAAAAGAGCAACTATGAATAAATGATCATGCTCTAATTCTAACCTAATCTGGAAGTGGGTATGATTGACATCATATTCAGAAACCCTGTGTAGGCCTTCAGCAGCCTGTGTCAGTGGTTTTTGAGCATTAACTCCAGTTTTATGTGCAGGTAATGCTGTTAAAGCTATGTATAAACCTAAACATAGCCAAATGATGACACTTTAACCAGCCAAATAAATCCTGGTGCAATTCAGCACCCGCACATCTTTAGAAAACCAGATATGACCAGTTTTTTTCTTCTTCCTCTGTTTCTGCTTAACTATCATTTAAATGGGTTCAGACATTTTATCATTTGAAAAGGTGCCAAACCTGCCAGTGTCTTTTCCTCAATTTCACACAGCCACAGACAGAGAATGGGGGAGGGATCATTCAGTTTTTGTGGATTGCCTTTCTGGTAGTAGCTTTTCAAAACATTTCACAAAGAAAGACAGTAACACCCTGAGAGACACTGCCAAGGTGCGGAAAAATAAACATAGAACTCCCTTGTTTATGAAATGCCTCTTTTTAAAGGTAATATATATACAGTTAAGCCCATAATTATTCATACCCCTGCCGAATTTTGACTTAAAGTTACTTTTGTTCAACAAGCAAGTTCGTTTTTGAGCAGAAATGACACAGGTGTCTCCCCAAAGATAATAAGACGATGTACAAGAGGCATCATTGTGGAAAAAAATATTTCTCAGGTTTTATTTATATTTTAGCAAAAAGTATCATGTCCAGAATTATTCATACCCTTCTCAATAATCAATAGAAAAAAGCCTTTATTGGCTATTACAGCAATCAAACGCTTCCTATAATTGCAGACCAGCTTTTTGCATGTCTCCACAGGCACTTTTGCCCATTCATCTTTAGCAATGAGCTCCAAATCTTTCAGGTTGGAGGGTCTTCTTGCCATCACCCTGATCTTTAGCTCCCTCCACAGATTCTCAATTGGATTCAAGTCAGGACACTGGCTAGGCCACTGCAAAACGTTAATGTTGTTGTCTGCTAACCATTTCTTCACCACTTTTGCTGTATGTTTTGGGTCATTGTCGTGCTAAAATGTCCACTGGTTCCCAAGGCCAAGTTTTTCTGCAGACTGCCTGATGTTGTTGTTGAGAATCTTCATGTATTGCTCTTTTTTCATGGTGCTGTTTACTATGATTAGGTTCCCTGGTCCATTGGCTAAAAAACACCCCCAAATCATTAGGTTCCCACCACCATGTTTGACAGTGGGGATGGTGTTCTTTGGGTTGAAGGCTTCTCCATTTTTATGCCAAATGAAGGCAACATCATTGTGACCAAATAATTCAATTTTTGTTTCATCTGACCATAACACTGAAGACCAGAAACCTTCTTCTTTGTCCAGATGAGCATTTGCAAAGGCCAAACGAGCTTTGGCATGCCTTAGAAGTGCCTGGAGAAGTGGCGTTTTCCTTGGTCTGCATCCATGGAACCCAACAGTGTCCGTTGGACTGTCTGCCTTGAGACATTGCCACCAGCAGAGCCCAGATTCACCAGAATGGCCTTGGTGGTGATCCTTGGATTCTTTTTCACCTCTCTCACTATTCTCCTGGCCAGCACAGGTTTCATTTTTGGCTTCCGACAACGTCCTCTGAGATTTTCCACAGTGCGGAACATCTTGTATTTTTTAATAATACTTTGCACTGTAGCCACTGGAACTTGAAAACATTTGGATATGGCCTTGTAGCCCATTCCTCACTTGTGAGCAGCCACAATGCGCAGCTGCAGGTCCTCACTGAGTTCCTTTGTCTTAGCCATGAATGTCCACAGACCACCTGCAAAGAGCTGCTGTTTTTCAACTGTTGAGTTGATCAAAACAGCTATTTTCAATTAATCAGGGTAATTAGGATGCTTTAGAACAGCTTTGACTATTTGGAATGGTATGGAACTTTGGATTTTCCCAGAGACTGTGACAGTTTGTGAAGGGTATGAATAATTCTGGACATGATACTTTTTGCTCAAATGTAAATAAAAGCTGAGAAATATTTTTTTTCCACAATGATGCGTCTTGTACATCATCTTATTATCTTTTGTGAGACGCCTGTGTCATTTCCAGTCAAAAAATAACTTGCTAGTTGAATAAAAGTAACTTTAAGTCAAAATTTGCCAGGGGTATGAATAATTATGGGCTTAACTGTATATATAGAGAGAGAGACAGACAGAAAGATATATATATATATATATATATATATATATATATATATATATATATATATATATATATATGTATATGTGTATATGTGTGTGATAATGATCCAGTAGTAACACAGGCAGGATCATCCTGCTAAAAATAGATTTAAGTTGCTTATAACTGTGCTTAACTGAAATTTTGTGTCAGTGATACATTTACATTAATTATATATACAGTGTCATGAAAGAAAATGTGCCCACTTCCTGGTTTCTTATTTTTGTTGCTTATTTGTCACATTTGCATGTTCCAGGTCATCAAAAAATGTTAATATTAGACAATAAGTAAATAAAAATGGTAGTTGTTAAATAATAATTTCATTTATTAATAGAAAAAGTTTAGCCACACCTAATAAGTGATTGTGCCACCCAAACTTTTCCCATAGGAACAACTAAGCTTGGATAGCTTTTTAATGACTCATCATTTAAAAACAGCATTTTGTATTTATTCTGGCTATCTTTGACTAATATTAACATTTGTTTGATTCTCTGAAACATGTAAGTGGTGACAAATATGCAAAAAACAAAACAAAAACAAAATGAAATCAGGTGGGGGGAAATACTTTTTCACTGCAACTATATGTACTCTTCGATTTTTATGATGCAGTGTGTTTTTTTTTTTTTTTTTTTTTTTTTTTAACCCTTCAGCTGTAAAAGGCTGATTGGGTATTGTTGTTACCCCGCTGGGTGGGCAACCTGGACACCCAAGTTTGTGAATGCGATAACTTGAGAACGAGGTGACATAGGATTTCCAAACTGATACCGTGGGTGTATCTACTAAAAATCTTGCACAAGTTTGAAGTTTTCTGAAAATCTTTTGAATGCAATAACATGAGAACGATAATACTTAAAAGATTTGCACATTATCTTTTATGAAGTTTTTAAACTTCATGACATTTACGACCGCAGTCACATATTTTCATGTGTGTTTGATATATTTTTAATCCGAAATATGCTTTCTAACATGAATCTGCTCTTCAACTTCTAGAGATTTTCATAAGCAGCCCAATGGTGTGACAAGTATAATGTGTGTGTGTGCTTTGATTTTCCACTTCTAATCACTGCATTTTAATTATTTCCAATAAGCCAAAGACAGACCCACATTTAGTGCTGCAGAAGCCTGAAAGCCTTCATTACACTTTCTGCATCCACAGGTCGGCTTGGATACATAAATTTGTGACGTAAATATTTTCATTTGACGATGAGGATGAGGGTCCATGTAAACGTCTGTATTTTGTGCATAAAAATGAATGAAAATTATTACTGAGAACATTAGAACATTTTAAAATATCTTTCAACAATGAAGGTAAGATTTAAGACTACTGGAACTGTTTTAAAAAAGTATTCCTGTATGAAATGTAATACTAGCTGTGAAACCCACCAACCTGAAGGCACACGTTTGATAATCTAACAAACTTTTTTTTAAAGAACACCTAATGAATGACACAAATGTTTCTAGATATATGGTGCAGCTCTTATTTACTAGCAGGTGAAACCAGATGACTGCTATGGCTGCTTTCAGGAAGAGGCTTTCAGGTCGTCTCTGGGAATTTGGGATGGGGCTGTGCACAGGTGTGTGTGTGTGTGTGTGTGTGTGTGTGTGTGTGTGTCTATATGTGCGTATGTGCGGCAGATGGAGGCAGATCCCCTTTCCCCCCAAGGGTTATATCATTACACGGATAATTAGGCCAAGCCAACCAGGGAAGGGAAACATCAACACTGCAATTCCAGTATATTCACAAGGATCTCTGGCTGAATCATACTTATTTTTTTTTTTTTGTGAGGTTGTGAAATGTTAAATACAAACACACACACACACACACACACACATGCAAATGAGAAAGTAGTCTGTTTTGCCCGGTGTCATTTTATGAGGCTTAATAAAGAACATCTGATTTAATAAAGTTTTTTGTTTTTAGATTAACTTTGACTTGTTAATTTTTTAAGCGTCA
Organism: Oreochromis niloticus; assembly: GCF_001858045.2. Classification (NCBI taxonomy): domain Eukaryota; kingdom Metazoa; phylum Chordata; class Actinopteri; order Cichliformes; family Cichlidae; genus Oreochromis; species Oreochromis niloticus. The sequence goes on from NC_031986.2 coordinate 12,242,240, forward strand.
CTAAAGCAGAAAGCTGAGGTAGAATCTTTTTAAAACATTGCATTACCTCAACTAGAACTCAAATAACCTTTATACAGTGTGTATTAAAGTCATGGTGACTGACAGACTCAGGATTGGCCAGGCTTACAGACTCTAAATAGTCTTCTGACATTCAAATTAATTTCTGTTCTTTTATGTTTCTAACAGCCAAGATCAGAATTGACATTGCCTCATGTGCAACACACCTTTTAAACAATTTAAGTAAGGAAAAGTTGTCCAGTTACAGGAAAAAACTGTTCCACTTGGATCTCTAGTTAAATGGCAAACAGTGTTGGAGTCAAGGTTGGACATACAAAAGAGACATTTAGCTAAGAAATGCTTAACAGCTCAGAGGAAAATAAAAACTTGATAATTAAAGGGTTACGATGCCGACCTCTGATTATGAAGATGAAATCGTGCTTCACTGCCAGATATTTTTCCTTTCTAAAGAAATTGCAGGAAGTTTTGCTCTTGCAGTAAAAATGCTGTATTGAAGGAGTTAAGCGATGAAGGGTGGACCTTGGCACTCATTCAGTGATTAATTTGTGAGGTGTAGAAGTCCTGGTACTATTAACAATAAAGCCTGGACTATACTCTGTTGCGGACATGGACATGGGCAGCTGGAGACCCGACAGCCTATAGTCATTCTTGCTATACTACTTTGAAGTCTGCTGTATGGTTTCATGTGTAGTTGGTGTAGTAATGTAAATTTTTTGCAGACGGGTCTGCATGGTCACAAAAATCAGGCAGGCATGTGGACATCGTTGTGATCCCTCATGCTCACTCTTTCTTAATGAAATTTATGTCACTTGGACCCTGGTCGACTCGAAGAAACAGAAAGTATAATCCCCACTTAAGACTCATGAGGTCAAATGTAAAAGAATTCAAAATAACAGCCTATGCAGGAATGAAACTATAGCATGGTCACAAAAAGGGATTTCTGGCTTTTTATATGAACCTTTCCTGGGCTGCAAGACCACCCTGTTTCTTTCCCACATTTAGAACAGTCTACAGATTGAGACTGCAAGTTGTGTGTGGCCTTTACACCTGGACTTCAAAGCACAAGTTCCACACATAAGACATACTTTACCTACTTATCTTACTCAGAAAGTCGCGAACATTATGTGGAAGGAACTTCAAGCCGAGGTATAGGCTGTGCTGGTTTTCACTGCAATCTTCTCTTGGTTGTTTTTGTCTGTGTGTGTAATTGTCTTTATTTGGCTGCACTGTTGTGTGTTTGCTTTTTAAGTGCCAGAAAAAATGTAGTCGAATTGTTTTAGTGTTTTGTATTGAAGTAAAGCTTTTAACTGATCAATAAAACGGGGCTTATGAATTCTTTTTAAGGGACTTCAAAGGAGAAGACGTTTCAGTGGAGAACACTTTCTTTTTATTCACCATTACGGAGAAATAAATGAAAATAACCATGCTAGAGATGGAGAAAACTCAAAGGAGCAAGGACACCGAGAATAGAAGATCTTGATATCATTGTTTGTCTCGTCTGTCCATTGCTCTGGCTGTCTTGGTTAATATTTCTCTGTTACAGCGGCTAACCTTGCAGGCAATCAATTGGTTTGGACCGAGGATTCATATTTCTCATCACCCCTCCATTTAACTGGATTCACTTGAAGACAAAGACCTCCCCGACTGAATTCAAACTCCTACACTCACAGCTAAACTCAGTCTCACACACACACACACACACCTTCTAATATGTTTACCTCTCTTCACAGTTCTCACTCGCTTCTGAATTGATCCCATCTGAGCAGCCTTGGAAAACAGCATTGAGCTCTGCTAGCATTCATCTCCTCTTTCGTCTTCATCTCACTCTTTCTCTCTACTCTGCCTCTCTACCTCTCTGTTTTTTTCTTTCCCTCCAACCTTGGATGCTTCTGAGAGCTGCTATTCTCAAGGGGGAGCTGTTGAATAGAACTTGCCTGGGAAGCTGCGGCACTTCGTGAAGTTTTTTAACCTTCGGGGAGTTTTCAAGGATTGTGGAGCTGAATGCAGTGCAGACACAGGTTGGGCTGATGCTTGGAGCTATTTGGTGTCATCAACTTCTTTAATGCGGAGCTTCTTTCCTGACCACAGCATTAAAAAAAATGTTCAACAGTAAAGCATGACAAGTTTGTCAACCAACAGCCCAAGCCCACTTCTAGCCCTCTGTTAAGGCTTATATTGTCGCACTTTAAAAATGGACCTTTACTGCTCTGCATGCAGTATTGGAGTGACATGTGTCTACTAGAGGTGGGAATTATCAGACAACACGCAATACAATATTATTGCAATTTATGTCCCCAAAGTTAAACTTGTTAATATCTATTTCTGATAATTCAGCAATTAACTGTGAAAATTGTCAAAAATCACATATCTGTTACTGTCTACATAGACATAACTTCACATTTAAGCATTACATTTGTGCTCATCATCCTTCCTGTTCTATAGCAATATAACCAGAATACAACCAGCTGGTAGCCAGCTGAGTCGAGTTCCCTCGAGTTGTGCTCATTGACAAAGGAAATCTGTCTACATTTATAAATTAGACAACAGTTATTTACAAACCTTCACCAATCTCTGAGGGAGTTGCAGTCACTTGCACATTGGACAAGGTGTGTGATGCCAGTATCTTCAGTTGAAAGAGTATTTGATGCCTCAGGTTGAGAACACGTTGTTCATACACATAACAAGCTGCCATTTATACTCAGCTTCTGGCTGTTCACCTAATGTGAAGTCTGTGCAAACTGACAGAATTACTTTAACCTCTGTGACGTGGATTAATACCCCAGAGAACAGATTTACTCACAAAAATACTTCTTTGTCTGCAGTACTTTTTTTTTTTTTTAACAACTCACTTGCCATCTGCGTTACTTACACAGAAAGTCCATGTGAAAAATACTCTTTTCCTCCACCTTCACTCTCTCCTCCTCCTCCTTCTCTCCCCCAGCAGATATCTGATAGGAGTTCAAAGTTGCCTCTTTGATTCAGCACTGTCAGGATCTGATGGATGGCCCAGTATGGGGACAATAAAGGAGAATAATTACTGTTAAACTCGGGAAATTAATACCCACCCACAACACACACACACACACACACACACACACACACACACACACACAGAGACACACCCACACACAGGTTTAGAGGTTAAGAGCCATCCTTAAACCTGTCTTGATCTTACTTGATCCTATTTTCTATGAAAATTCTTATTACAAACACTCCACCTCTCACCCTATGACGGCTGGCTCCAGGCCCCCCAACAACCCTGATAAGGAAAAACGGAAGAGATGGATGGATGGATCTAAAAAAGTTCAGTTAGAATTATAGCTTGAATATAAGCCTGAATATAAATTATTATATCCTCCTGTTCCAACATTTAACTCACTATATATTTTCACAACTAACTTTAATAATGACATAGACAGTGTTGGGGAGTAACGGAATACATGTACCGCCGTTACGTATTCAGAATACAAAATATGAGTAACTGTATTCCGTTACAGTTACCGTTTAAAAAGGTGGTATTCAGAATACAGTTACTTTGTTGAAATAAATGGAATACACGGCGGTACTTCCCTGTTTCATATTGTCGCGGGTCAGGACTGTTTGGGTTTGTTTGACAGCTATGTTCTGTTGTTCCAGGCGGCAGCGTTACGGTTGCCATGGTTACAGGGTGACGCGTTCTCTCTCTGCGTGTTTCCTGGGTGAGAGAGCGCTTTTTTGTTGTTGTTGTTGTGCTAAGCTAAAAGGCAGAATGCTACAGGCATAGCTCTAAAGCATGTAGCCTGATGGTCAGTGTAGTCCGTGCTGCAGGGAGAATGGACTACCATACCCGTTATGTGTCTGTGAGCGAGGGAGGGAGAGAAAGGAAAAGTCCGAGCTGTCACGGAGCAAAAACGGGAGCTGGAAGCATGTAAATATAATAATAACCACTGCAGCCAAGAAGAGTGCCTGACGAGCCCATTTGTAAGTAAGCTATTAAGACTCAACTGTACACTGTGTTCGTGTTTTTCCTCCGGAAAAAATAAGTTCCGTTGGAGCAGCCTTTCAACGCCTCTCTCTGTCTCCCGCAAGCAAAGTTGACCCAGACAAAAAAGTAAAGCTAGTTTTCGGCTACCAGCCCGACAGGGAACCGGACGTATTAGCCAGAGGTCCCTTTACTACGTTTCAGAGCCGCGGACCTTCAGTAACAGTAATAAATCACAGCAATAGGACATTCATGTAGTTGTAAACAGCATGATAATATATTAAGTAATCCAAAGTATTCAGAATACGTTACTCTCATTGAGTAACGTAACGGAATATGTTACAGAATACATTTTGGGGCATGTATTCAGTATTCTGTAGTGGAATACATTTTAAAAGTAACCTTCCCAACACTGGACATAGAAGCTGTTTCTCTCATTGTATAGTAAAACACTTATAACTTTCAGATCGTGGGTGTAATTTAATTATAAGGGAGGGGAACTGGGTGTTGCAATTTGCTGCTTTGTAAACACACAGTGTGAAAGACCTGTTTAAGACAGACTGCATTCATGGCAGAAGTGGTGTTTGGAAAATATACTTACTTAATGTTTGAACACATAAAATTAGATTAATAATCAGAGTTTTTTCTTTATTCTCAGCTTTATGTTGGATTATGTGAGCTACTTAAAATATAAAGATGTCCAAATTTGTACACCTGACTGTCTGTGACAAACTAAATCTCCCAAGTGTGTTAGGACTCAAGAGGGAACACATTTGCTGAAAATAATCTCTACTTAATTATATTTCATCAGGCAATCATTTTTGCTGTGACCAAAGTTCAGAAGCAGAAGTCTTGACCTTGTCCCTATAAATGCAACAAACATGCATGCATGTGTCTGTAGTTTTGCCCCACCAGATACAGTCTGGATCAAAATTTAAGGCCACTTGAAAAATGGTAAAAAATCATATTTTGCATGGTTGGATCTTAACAAGGTTCCAAGTAGAGCTTCAACATGCAACAAGAAGAAATGGGAGTTAGACAAAACATTTTTTTGAGGATGCAATTTACTGAAAACAACGCTTAAACTGAAACAGGCTGTTTTACAGCTGATCGAAAGTTTAGGAGCACATGCCTTTAAAAGTCCAAATCTGTGGAAAAATGTGGATTTATTGTCATTTTCTGTCAGGTAGTCACACTGTCATGATGTTCTGGTGGCAAAGGGTTCGGGTACTTTCCCTTTTTGAATGTGGTCGGGTTGTTGAACTGCATAAGCAGGGTCTCTCGCAGCGCGCCATTGCGCATCACATCTCATTGTGATGAAGGGTAATTTAACCAAATACCAGTGGGGCATATGTATATATCTGAGCCTATATATATAATTTTGACACTGTGTAAATTAGAAAATAAAAAAAAAATAAAAATGTGCATCCAGTCTATTTTTTTAAGTCATTAAAGATGAGCCCTGGTAAAAGAACAGTTCAAATAAATCATTAAAAGCCCCAAATTACCATGACATATCTCATGATGATTGTAAACTTCTCACTCAAGCCGTATATATGTGGATTTAAATGCTTGATTATTTTTGTATTTTCCCTACTTTACTCCTGTCCTGTATAAAATACCATTTCTTTTTCTTCTCCAAATTCAGGGTCTGAATGTAGTGGCCTTCTGCCAGTTTACCAGTTAACCAAACCCTAACTTTGGAAGTAGGTAAAGTTGTGCTAGAAACTTTGTTTGTACACCAGAAACACCAAAATGGTGCTTGTTTTCCCTGGAGGCTTTAAGTAATCATACAATAGTTGTTGTTTTCCAGGTTGCCCCAAGCTTAATCTTTGTGTAGAAATGTCATAGTTTTATTATCTGTGATGAAAACAGTTTATTTGTTTGTAGCTTTTACAAAGTTCATAATTAAATCATTATGGTAAACCATCGGTTAATGTTATTGCCCAGTCTAACAAAATACATCTATGCGTGCTTTTATATGTTGATTTGTCTCAGTGGGAGCTGAAGGATGAGCAGTGTCCATGTGTTCCCATGGTTTCTGTCTTGAGACAACAAGGCTGACACCACACACTTTGCGGTTTATCAGCCCATCAACTTCTAGTCAACATGAGCTGCTTGAAGTCAGAGCTTAGTAGTGTTGTTGCTTGATTCCGCACATACACACACACAGATCCCAGAGAGACTGAACTTGATCCCTGGCTCTACTGGCTTGTCAATCGTTTGTGGGATTGGCTTACAGATAATTGACAGTTGTTGGAGCTGATCCCAGTGCCAGGTAAAGAATGCTGGAAGAGCACGACAGGTGAGGGCTTGAGTGGGTGTGTAGTGTGAGTGTAAGTGAGGTCTTGGTACACTGCAGGGCTGTGTTATCTGATAAGAATCAATCGTAGAGGTTAAGAGTGTTTCCATGAATGAGTAAGAAGCACTCTTTAATCTATAGCACAGTCTTTTTGTGTGAAGAGCATCTGCACTGTTTGCCAAGAGCTTAAAGGAAGCATTTATACATTTCGGGAGTCTTTCTGATCCATGTTGTCATTAAGAATTAGACAAAGGACTATCCTCCCCTAGGTTATCTGTGCATACTGGATTTATAAGAGACCCATCAGCTGTTTTAGGTACATGTGGTGTATTCGGCACTTGACTAACTGTCAACAAAATCTGAGTAAAAATCAGTTGCAGTTAGTGGCAAGCAAAGAAAAAAATTCCTTAAAAGTTCCCGGGCAAACATCAGATATATTTTTACCATTTCCACCTCCATTCTTTTGTGGATTTTCTCTCCTTTTAAGTGGAGGAATGCATACAGTATACATTGTTTGAGTATTTCAGAACAAATGAGAGATGCAGTCCTTTCATTGAAGGGAATGTTCACGAGAACAAGCTGATATTTGTACTTTAAACATGAAACCAGGCTTGCAACACACTGGTGGCAACTCTCAGTTAGGTATTTAGGATCATTTATTTTGACATCCAGGACCCAAAGATTTATTTATTTAATTTTTAATCGTATTTACTTTGTGCATCTTAAATAAAATAGAATGTAAGATCACATCTCACACATTGACTCCTTTTTTCCCCTCCACTCATGTTCAGGTTGTGCTGTAGAATAAAGGCAGTCATGCCAAATATTGGAATTTAAGCTCATTAAAATTGTACAAACTGTTTTTGCCTTATATACAGTATGTTAATGTGTGTTTGCAAGTTTCAGTAAGTTGTGGCACCTATTTCTAATTTTTATGTGAAAATATAAAGAAACAAGAAGCACTCCAAGAGCTCAAACCTCAGCTCACACTCTGGTCAGTATTGGAATAGTAATGGAACAGAATAGTATTGGATTTTCTTTATATTCTGTTTGTTTTCTTTTTCTTTGTGCCATGAAACACTTTGTGGCAGGGAGGGTTAGGACCAAGAAGGCAAGTGAGACAGGGCTGGGCCTGGGAATACAAGACTAGACTCTAGGGAGGACACAACAAAGAACAGAGAGAGAGAGACAATAAATACATAGAAGGTAATGAGGGAAAAGGAAATGGGTGGGAGCACAGCTGGGACTAATCACTGAAGATGAGACAAAGGAAGAAGGACTAAATACAATGCACAAGAGACAAGAGACTATCAAAATTAAAAAAGGAATAACACTTAGACATAGACTCAAACATCTGAACTTGACACATAGACAGGGAAACAAACATGGAGACGAGAGTGACCTGTCACAGGACGCGCAAGACTGGGATAGGCTGGACACGAAAGAGAACTAACATCATCATCTAAAAAGGAACCAAAGACTAGAAGCAAAGATCACAAACTCAGAGACACTTAGGAGATAATATCATACTCAAAGAACTGGACATGAATAACCTAAGCTGCTTATATGATATTAAACTACAATATATTTCTGACTAGGCAGCTTCTTTCTCGTTATTATACTTTAAAGATATAACACATTATGGGGTCAACTTGACAGAAAAGCATATGTGAAAGTGAGGTCAATATGACATGATATTTAAAATCCCCATATATCATTCCCTAAATGTTGTCAATATAAACAATGGCAATAAGAAACGTAGGTTTAAGTATATCTGTGGCATCATTATCACATTATTATCACTTTAACCTTCAGATCAAGCCATTGACCTTGACGTAGAGGTCAAATGTGACATATTTCTAAATGTTCACAACACACAACACAAGTTGTTTTTTTGTTTTGTCAATTTTCTGCCAATAAAGGGTTGACTTGACATTGAAGATGTAAGCCAGATTTTAATGACTCATTAACGTGGCCTCTCTCTTACACCCTACAAAGTTTTATCAGAATTCTCAAGCTGTTGTGTTTAGAGACAGACCGGCACGCATACACACACGCAAACGCTACCAAAAACATATTTCCGTGGCAGAGGTAAGACAGTACTGTTCATTTCAACGGTGAAATTAAATGATGTTCTTTCAGTCTTTTTGCAGCTGATTCATATCAAAGTTGCTTCTAACCTTGCTGCTAAAACTAAAGCAATGCATGTCATCTTGGGCAGTTTCTTGGAAATTTATGTCCAAAATTCGAAAAGTGGCTTGACAGCAACATGCTAAACATTTTAGGAACCACTCATGCTACTTTTGGAAGCCTTTTTGTTATTGATTGCTAGAAACTGTGCTTCTTTCCTTCCTCCTACCCCGTTGCTCAGCTATCTTCAAAGCAGCAGCATACATTAGTGTCGGTGTGTGAATGTTCCCAACTGCATCAGGACCTAACACTGTATCTGTGCATGTTCGTCTCTGCATATATGTGTGTGCAACAAGTCTACAAGCACACATAAATTTGTTTGTTTGTTTTAATACTCACAAAGAAATATAATAACTGTACTTACGGGAAGAACAAAACCTCCAATAACATCCTGGACGGTCTTTACGTCTACCTGCTTGGAACATTCACCATCACTTCTGTAACTTTAATGACTTGTCATTATAAACTGGTCAGTATATTCCAAAGTTTATCAGATCCAGCCAGGACTTGGTGGTTGGAGGAAAAGGTGGCAGGTATTCACTGCAGTTCAGTCAAACCTGAAAACACCAAAACATGATTACAGTAAGCCAGGCTTTATACCATTCCTATCATGTCTAACACATTGGCGTCTTGCCCGCCAGATGGCTTCTGGCCATGTCTCTTCATAGTGTGGAATACGTGTGTGTATCTCTATGTAATGGAAATTTGACAGTATATGTCAGAGCAGTGGCTCTCAAAGACCGACCTTTGATTGTGGTTAGTCATGCTTCTTTGCAGAACCCTCACAGAGTCTTTTGCTATCCTATTTTCAACTAGCCAGGTGCCAGTTCATGTACAAAATCATGAAGAGTGCAGAGCAAAGCATCCATCGGTGGCTGGCAGCTGCTTCCTTGAATGGTCTCTGCTGTGAAACCAGAGGTGATGTGAGGGAGAGGAGTGAAAGAGTTTGGGGAGGGCTGTAAAGCAGTAGCCCATCAAGGTTAAGTTGTGGGCGAAGCAATACTTAAACTTCACATTACAAAGAGAGTCTTGATCTGCTACTTTAAAGTAGCAGTTAAAAGGTTTTTCAAAAGAAATCTCATTTAATGCAACTGTCTATAGAAGCAGATGTAATGTTTTAGCTCTGATTAAGCCGAGCTGTGGCAAATTTCATGCAGTGGTTTCAACTGACCCGGTGTCGGAGCTGGCGCTGGTGGGAAACCAGTTCTACTGGGGTGTCTTTTCATTGCCAAAGGTCAACATGTTAGCCAAGCATGATCTCTTGTTAAACAGAGACAGTTAGAGATACTTTTCATGGGAATAAAATCTTGATGGTCATAATCTTCATGGTGTCTCTGCAAGTCAGAGCGTCTTTCATGCTGATGGAATCAGTAGTTCTTGAGCTTTCAGATCAGTAGTTTTGTGGTTGTGAGCGGGCTGTTGTCTGCTGCTTGGTGCCAGGAATCGTTGTTTTTTTGTGTGTGGAAGTGTGACAGTCCACATTGTTGGAAAAGAGGGTTCATTATGACTGTTCTGGATTTTATCCACAGTGTAGTTGTTTTTGATATATTAGTAGCTCAAAGTAATAGATGTGGACTTATTCTGATCCTGAATTGAATAATTCTGTCTTCGTATCCCACTTGAACCAGAGTAGGTGTATTTAAATAGTTTAGAGGTCAAGAGAGATTCACAGGGAAGTTATGTATCATGCCTGGCCAAAAAAGAGATGGATTCTGAGAAGAAGCTATTAAAGCTGTTTTAGTTAGGCTGTTGTGTGAATGTGTGTGTGAATGGGTGAATGACTGAATGTAGTGTAAAGCGCTTTGGGGTCCTTAGGGACTAAGTAAAGCACTATACAAATACAGTCCATTTACCATGTTCCTATCAAGTGAAAATGGATTAATCTAAATATTGCAAAAGAGTTGCCAGTGAAAACAAATTTAAATAAATGAGAGTCTAATGAGTGTTTTTAGTATCACAGTTTGAGTAAATTGGGAGACATAACCAGCTCTTGAATGTCTGATCCTGTTTTTGTGCCATTCTTGTCTGTAGACAGTCATAGTTTACCTCACAAATGACTCCAGTGAAAGCATGAGCTGCTAACGATGTGGACATATTTCTCTATATGTACCTCCTGAACAGCTTCTAAATGAATGAAGCGTTATCTTCAAGCATGATATATAACAGTCTTTATACAAGGAAGTCATTGAATACAGAAGATTTTGTTACAATTTTTACTGTTGATTTTACGTCAGACAAGGTCATTGCCAGGTCAAAGATGTCTCAAAATCCTTAACATTTCTTAGAATATAGTGGCCCTGGAGCAGATGATTTCAGAAAGTTGGACAAAGGTTCTTTGTTACTGTACGGTGGTATGGTAGAAGACTGTGATGGTACAAGCCTTATGAAACGTTTTCTGTCACTGTATAGAACCTGTGCTGTCTGTCTTTTTCCCCTGAACATTACCCTCATCTATTCATCTTCCTCTAATCTTCCCTCTTTCCCTCTCATTGTTCGTCTCCCTCCGTCTCACCCCCCATCTCTCTTTTCTTCTTTCTCCTCCTTCAGTGACAGTAAACAGCCCCCCTGCTGCGTGTCTCCTATTACAGCCTCCATCCTGATTCCCCTCTTTCTTCCGTCCCTCCTCTTTTTTTCTGTCCCCTTTTCTCTCTAACCATCAGGCGCTCAGCCTAAAAGCTAAAGGCCCTTTCTAGACTCTGGATAAAAAGATACAAGAGGTCCAGAACAATCAAAGAGCCTAAAGAGGAAAGTGACGACAACAGCAGTGATGATGATGAGGGTGAAAATAAAGGTGCTCGTGACAATGGCAGACACAATAACGGCAGATAGAAACCTATGATGACGATCTTTAACATGACAAATACGGGAATAATGTAAAGATTAGAGGTGATGATGACAGATTTAAGTAGTCTAGTTAAACTAAAGATAAGTATAGTCTTAGACTGAACGATGGGAGGAGTGTAACATGACCACAAGAAAAAATAAAATTGACCGGATTATTTTACTTTGGGGATTATTCCTGAACCTTCAGTTAATGTTGAGTAAGCTATAGTAAAGAGCTGACAGTATGGATTCCCGTGAATTACCCCTACAAGGACTAGCCAGTTTAAAAAATGTATTCACAAACCATCTGTGGAGAAAAGTGGAAACCAGCTTTGGATGTATCTGTCTTTGTGGCATCAATTTAAGCAGCTACCCTGCTTCACCGTGCAATTCAATTTGGTTGCATCCTCATCTGGCTGTAACATTTAGATTAGGTGGCAGTAACTGTCTGCAAAGCCAGCCCTGCATCATTCTTCATGACGTCTAAATTGCTCATCTGTAAACCAGCTCACCTAAAGTTATGTCACCATCATCAAAGTCTAGAAAAATGATTTATGCCCTGCCTGTTAATTTTGCACTGACTCAGGCTCTATGTTGGAAAATAAACTGAAATTCTTTGGCACAAAATAGCAGTTTACCTGAACCGAACCAACAATAATCTCATGCAGTTGAATCTTCACATGCTTTTTCTGCTGCTGCTTGAACTTGAACTGTAACACCACAGGATGAAGCTGGTATTAAAACACTACCCCTAAAAAAGTGCAGTTAAAAAACATCGTCCTGAGGATGATCTGATAGACATCTCTGGAGCAAATTCACTTGCCTTATTTTGCCAACACATCACAAATTTGGCGCTTAAAGCGACACTTCTGGGCACTGAAGCTGCATGCTTGTTTTTCTATTTATTTTTAAAATGAGTGACAAATAAAAGAAACATTTTTGAAGGGTATTGTAGCATCAACATCTTCTATGATGTATTAAATTGCTTGGAAAATTATACTGTGGACAACTCTGCTTGTATCTATGGCTGTGGAAAGCCTGTATATTTGTACTCTGAATGAAACGGGTTTAACTTCAAATATATTTCTCAACAAGGCCCCCAGAGTTTAACTCTCAACAAAAGAGTTGATTTTAGTTTTAACAAATAATTATTTCAGATTTGAGGACTGCTACTTTTTTACAAATGAAGGACACTGGCATGGGTACAGCAACTGCTCCACTACAGCGACTGGGAGGAGGAGGTAATTTCTGAATAATGAAAATGTGAATACATTCAGATCAAAGAGAAAGTTGCGGAAAAGATTTTTGGATGAAATCCTAATGTTTTGGAATGGCACAATAGAAGAACTATATAAGTATATAAACATAAATATAACTTCAAGGACTTGTTTCTGAATGTGATTTACAGTGAAATGTGATTAAAACACCACTTTTGATCTAGCCTTCTCTAAATTTCAAGATCGATGCATCTATACTGCGATTTACACGAAACCCATGAATCGCAATACTCTTCTTCACTATAACAGCAACAATTTATAATAAAAAACAGCTAAGGGAAGAAATCACCTAAGAAATTTCCTATTAAGCAGTTCATCAACTACAATACGGTGGTTAGCACTGTTGCCTCACAGCAAGAAGGTCCTGAGTTCAATTCCACCATCAGGCCCGGGTCTTGGATGGATAGACTACAATATGACATCATTTGTCTACATGCTCAACAGCGCTTGTAGTCAAGCTCTTATTGGACAAACAATGTATTTCAGATAATAATAGCCATTCATACTAAAAACATGGTGTATGCCATAGATAAACACTATCATGAATGTAAACATTGCTCTCCTGCCACCCTGCATTTCATTGGTCTTGAACATATAACTCTTCCAACCAGAGGGGACACTTTATCTAACCTGTTTTCTCAGAGAGGGATATATTGGATTTCAGTGCTCAACATAATGACACCTGTTGGTCTGAAAGATGATTCTATTTTCTTGGGAAAAATGCCGACTGGGCATAAAATTGTGACTACCTGCCTAATTTTGTGCTGTTCCCCCTTTTGCTGCCAAACAGCCCTGACCCATCGAGGTATGGACTCAGATGTGGTCTCTGGCACCAAGATGTTAGCAACAGGTCCTTAAAGTCCTGTAGGCTGTGAGGTGGGGCCTCTGTGGATCGAACTTGTTTGTCCAGCACTTGGATTAAGATGTGGAGACTCGTTATTGTGCTCCTCAAACCACTCCTGATTGGGGGTCTGGGGAGGGAGACGGGAAAAAGGACATCATGGGAAGCTCCCAACTTCCAAGCCAGCATCTATGATTGGATTCATTAGTAAACACGGTTTCTGTAACTTGCACAACTGTGAAGGCAACCTTAATGCTGAACAGAAGGCTTTTAGAGCAGAACAGGACGACACAAACACATCCAAGTAATGTGTTAGTCATTGAAGTGCCTTCTTGATTTAAGCTAGATGACATCAAACCATGTAATGCATGTATTTCCATTAATAACACCAGAAAATACAACAAAGGAGGTCCTGAACTGGTGAGCACCTGGAATCTCATGTAAAGCAAGGATAGGAAAATAGTTTCCCTTCAAATTTACAGCTTAATCTCCTCAGTTCCCAAATGCTAAGAGTATTTTTTTTTTTCAGAAAATGGGGTATCCATAATTTCTGTCCCAATGTTTTTAATATGTTGCTAATGTAAAAAGACCATATCTTTAAAAAAATAAATCAAACCACAACTTCTTTTAAATTTTTTTTTTTTTTTTTACATCTTTTGAACATTTTCTAAACTATTTTTTGAAAATAGGATTGTAATTGCTCTGTAATTCAAGCTGATAACAGAAGCTGTCCTCTACTTCCGTAGGCAAGGGTAGTTTGATATATAAAAAGAAATCCCCACTGAAACGGCAGGAAATGGTAATAAGTGTTAAGGGTGCTGAATAATAATATAAAAAAAACATCTACTCTTTACTCTATATAAATGCTGACCAGTATGATGTTGATTAACAATTCATTTTGACGCATAATTATTTCAAAATAAAACAAGAAAACGCTCTCCGTGGGCGACAGTTTTTCATGTTTATAATAAGTTTGTTTGAGGCAAGTCATTAGCTCTAACAGCGTAGATTTGGTTTTCAGTTTTTCAATATTACCTACTTTAAATTTACCCCATGCTACGTGTGTGCATGTGTGTGTGTACATCAAAATTTATCCAGTAGAAATGTAAAATGTGTGGCGTAGCTCCTCAGCGGGAAAAAAAGTCAGGAAAAATGACTCTTAATTCTCCTCATCTCACACTCTGTGGGGCTGGAGGACGTCCTGCGGGGCTTATGTGTGCGCATGCACTCACACACACACGGCCAGGTCAAAGCCCCGAAGCTTCTGTGGCAACTTGGAGGGCCAGAATAATGACTTCCATAATGTCTCCCTACAGCGAAGCAGAGTGAGAGAGAGTTGCTGAGGAAGAAAGTGAGAGAGAGGAGAGAGAGCACTTTCCTTTCCATGGCTGTAGGAGTCCTATTGTCGCTCGCCCTGCGGGAGCTTTTAGTCCTCGGCTCCAACTTATCGGCTGTCCAGCCATGTGGGGTTGGTGGCTAAGAGGGCGTGGGAGTGGGGGGGCGATTGCTACAGTAAAATGCCCTGGCCGTGCAGGGCTCAGAGGCTTATTTTTTTTATTTTTTATTTTTTGGTTGGTTTGAGTTTTGTGTGAGCAGAGAGGTCAGAACTACAGTCGATCAGCCTCCCTCCCTTTCTTTTCATCACCCCCCCACCCCCCGATTGATCTATTTTTCAGTTCTCTTGCTGTTGTGACTTTACTGCAGTTCAATATGTGATTTTTAATATCATAGACACCTGCCAATTGAGCATTGGGAAAGAGCATTGGTGGACACAAACACTGCTAGAAGTGAAATTATGTGAATTATGTGTTTTTTTTATATAAGAGAGAGGAGACTTCCAGCACGAGGCCTATGCACAGCTGAGACATCTTTATATGATATTACTGTGTCATATTGTCTCACTGTCTTGATATTTATATGTCTTAACTAGGTACAGTTTTGGGTTGAGTCATAGTTTTAGGTTAATGTAAGAAAAATAGGGTTAAAATAATCACCTGCTGTGATTGCCATGAAAAGATAAAGATCCAGATTGTGTTCATCTCGCTTTTTAACCTAACCATATGTACAGAGGCTTAATAATTGATTCTGGGTACTGCATAGTGGCTTTACTAAACTTTAACAGGCATAAATGGAGTGCAGAATTAAAACTAGAGAACAAATGCTGAGACCTCCCAAAGCTACAACGTTTTTTGTGTCGTGTTCTTTGTGGGCAGACGTGAACTGAAGGGCTGAAGTCAGAGTTTTCTGTCATGAAAGTGTCTCTCTTTTTACCAGCTGAAAGTGCTGCGTTTTCACTGATCCTTTGATTTACAGTATGTTTTAAGTATAATACAGATTCTCTGGTGAGTGAACATGTTTTATATGTGCAGGTAGTTAGGTTACTGTGCATCGTGTCTTAATTTGAAGGTGCGTATATAGATATGGTATTGAAGAAAATGTACGAACATTTTTATACTGATCTTCTAAACTGCTGCTAAGTCTCTTTTACTCTAGTGGAATTACAGCTGGTAGAACACAGAACACACCAAGAGTCTGATCAGTCAGTAAAACACATCCTCACTTTGATCTGCCAACAAACTGAAGTGTTTTCTATCTCTTGTTAGGCTGTCGGGCAGATGATTAAGTTTAGGAGTTCTATCACATTAGCAATAAACAGCAGCACCATGAATGCAGTCTGCTAAAATAAAGGAACTCAAATGGAAATATTGATTCTGCCACTGTCGGAATGATGATTTTCTGCAGCATCAATTTCCTGTCTTATTTGCAACATTGATACGTTTTTCTTTAATTTATGTCTTTATAGTTTTTTCCCCCTTTAAACAGCATTTTATCATCATCATCATCTTATAACATCTCCGACTGGAGCAGGCGGTGCTCATGGGGATCGTTTTGTGTTGAAGAAGAGTCGTGTGACGCGCGAAACTCCCCTTTTTATTTCAGTATGCACAGAGCGTGAAGCAGAAAGCTCGGCTTAACAGAGAAAGGTGATAATCACCATTGTGATACCCATTATCTCTGACTGGGGTTTTATCAAGTCAGCTAACCCAAAGAAAGCCTGGCTGTGTTGAACTTCCTTTCTAGTGTATCCTTAAATACGTTGTGAAGAAGCCCATCATACAGATCTCTAAATGCCAACATTTGTCAGCTAGTTTTTGTGAAATTGACCAACATATGGCCTCTAGCTGATAACGAGGACATAAAATACAGATGTGTAAGACATTATAAACAAGTCA
Organism: Oreochromis niloticus; assembly: GCF_001858045.2. Lineage (NCBI taxonomy): Eukaryota > Metazoa > Chordata > Actinopteri > Cichliformes > Cichlidae > Oreochromis > Oreochromis niloticus. The sequence continues at coordinate 12,258,885 of NC_031986.2, forward strand.
AACTATATACTGTTAGAGCGTGCACAGACTGATGGTGCCTTGTACAACCAAACAACAACAATTTTCTGGATCCATGAGCACCTCGCTTGTAAGACATCCTCTGTTACATATAGCCACTGTCATCACACTGTAACAACAATATTATTATTATAATATATTATTATTGTTTAGTTCACAAGTTTGTGTTCAGTCATAATGTAACATAAATGCTCTATCACAGATTTAATGCCATATATCCCATTCGCTCATTTAAGTGTCAGCAAAAATGCTAAGAGATGTTATAGATGAACTGTCAATAGATGATAAAGTAATAAGAACATATCAGCATTGCTCCTTTTAGTTTATTGTTCTTAACCACGTTATTGGTTTGATAAAGATTTCATATAAAGCAAGACTTTAAAACCTTTCCTGAAATGAAATGCACAGAACCAGAGCTTTTACAACAATTGATCTTATTTGACAGAGACTTTTGTCTTGTCCTGTTATTTCTGAAAATTTAGTAGGAAATATCTTATTATTCAATTATTATTATTATTATTATTATTATTTTTATTATTATTATTATTATTATTATTATTATTGTTGTTGTTGTTATTATTAATAATGATCATTTTGGTGGTTTTTCTCTGACTAGAACTTCTTTTTATTGGAAAAAAATCCTCTATTTAAAAAAAAAAGCATCAAAATTTGCAAAACCTAGGGTTTATATAAACCCAAAATAAACACACTATTCCCCTAGTATTCGTGTTCATAATGAAAGTATATGACAACTTAATAATATTTCGCTTACTGATATTTATTATAGTGCCTCAACAACGAAGAAGCTCCTCTTTTCAGTACCAGCAGAGTTACCCTTTAAGGTAGTTTACAGAGAAGGGCTGTAAGTAAACACTGTTCTCATTGGTTGAGTGTAAGCATTCAGCTGTGCAAGCATGAGAAATTTTCATACAGTGTGTGTGTGTGTATGTGTGTGTGTGTGCATCTGATTAGATGATTATTTCTCGACAAGATAAGCGGGTGAAATGGAGACTCTGTTGACCGCTTTTCAGGTAATCAACACACACACACACACACACACACACACACACACACACACACACACACACACACACACAAACACATAAGTCATGCCACGTCATGCCAGATTGCATTACCTGTCCCTTTTCATAGACACATAATGAGATCATGGAAACCTTAAACGGATGGTTGGGGCAAGAAAGAAAGATGGAAATTAAAAAATATATTAAAAGAAAAAGAAGAGAGGTCAAATCACAGGGCATAGATGAAAAGTTTAAGATATCTAAAGTTTCTAGATTAAAAAAAAATGAACGAATAAAATGCTCTTAATTGCTGAATTATCCTAATGAGAAATTTTGAAATATCTAACACACCATTAATGTTAAAAATTCAATAACTTTGTTGTTAAACTGTTTGCACTTCTGTTTATTTAATAGGATGGAGAGAAAGTGATAAGTAAATACAAATAGAGTGAGATGGAGATAAACAGAGAGGGAAATCTGGCTGCCTGTCGGCTCAGTTCACTGTGTCAATTTGTCCAACAGAGGAAACTCAGGTTGCATTGCAGGGCCAGGTAACACGAGCTCTGACAGACCACACCTATGCAACATTGATCCCGCTGCTTTACAAGCAAACGCTTGCAAATACAGTAAATGTATAGAGTGGCTGGTTTTCACGACAGTCTAAAGATGATAGATTTTAAAGAAATCACTAAAATCTATAACTGGCATTGACTTAAAAAAAAGAAGAGAAAAACAGATATTTGAAAATATTGAAGTTTATTAGACAGCTGAAAAAAAGACTTTGGACTTCAAAAAACAGGAAAACATCAACATTATTATTATTTTGCTGCTTTTAACTTTTCCCCCCCCTCATGCACTTGTCATAATTGGTTCGTCCATTAGTTGGCTTGCCACAGTGCTGCTAAGTGCAACAACAACAAAGTTTAAAAAAAGACTTTGAATAGCAGGATATGTAGCTCCTGATGTAGAAGTACAGTAGGGTTAAATGTGGGTGCAAATTGGGCAGCCTGTTCTCAGCCTCTTACCTAAGAAACTTTACGGCACAGGAGAGATGCTGTATTTCTCTGTCTGTGTGGAAATTTGATGTTTTCATATCACAGATGGTGATCAGAGGGACTGAAATATGAGTCTTACAGGTAAAACATGAGACTTGACATGTACATTAGGCTATTATAGGAGTTTAGTGGGTGGCAGCTGTTCTGCTTAATGTGCAGGACTTACTGTAGAGCGAGTGGTTCAGGGACCATGACTAATGCTGTTTTTCTTCTTATTCTCAGTAGGGATGCACTGACTCAACTTCTTTCCAGCTCACAGTTGTTATTTATTAGTAAAATAATAAATGACAAACAGCCCTAAAATGAATAAAATACACCATCTCAGCAATTTTTAAATATGTGCAAACAATCATGGAAATACAGAATATAAAGGCAAAACAATTCTGACAAGCTTGAAAGTCAATATCTGCCAAGACCACCTTTATTCTTCAGCACAGTCTGAACTCTCTTAGGCAGCTTTCTTGTCATGTCTTTAAGTAGTCTTCAGGAATAGTTCACCAGGCTTCTTGAAGGACATTCAAAGCTCTTCTTTGGATGTTTTGTTCTGTTCTCTGTCAACATGATCCCACACTGCTTTTAATAATGTTGAAGTCCGGGCTCTGGGGAGGCCAATCCATGACTGATAATGTTCCATTGTCTGTTATTTCTATCCAGGTTTGCTTTTGATCATCGTCATGCTGAAGATGCTTTTCCAGATGATATTGCATAAAACCTGATGTTACTTTTCTGAATTTTGTTAAAACCAAAAATGTCAAATTTAGATTCCTCACTCCATAACACCTGCTATCATTTTGTACAATTTGGGACAACTTGCCTTTTATCCTTTTTCCCCTTTTTTATGAATGGAGTGTGCAGGATACACCGGTATCTGCTCCTTTATGCAAGGAGGAACAGGATGAGCACTGCCAGAGCTACAAAATGACTACCAGCAGGACACTGGTGTGAATGTCTCTGACCAAACAATCAGAAACACTTTTTGAGGGTGGTCTGAGAGCCCTGTGTCCTCTAGTGGGCCCTGTGCTCACTGCCTGGCATTTGGCATCGAATACCAGAATTGGCATGTCACATTCTGGCACCCTGTGTTTTTCACAGATGAGAGCAGGTTCACCCTAAGCACATGTGACATAAAGACTATTTTGCTGCCTGTAACATCAGTGAGCATGACCAGTTTGGTGGTGATGATCTGGGGAGGCATATCCATAGAGTGATGGACAGACCTCTATAGCCTAGGCAACAGCACCATGACTGCCATTAAACATCAGGACAAAATCTTTGGACAGTTGGCACACCCTACGCTGGTGCAGTGGGTCCTGGGTTCCTCCTGGTATACGGCAATGCCTGGACACATGTTGTGGTATGCAGACAGTTCATGGAGGGTAAAAAAAATTAATACCACTGACTGGCTGCCACGCTTACCTGACCTAAGTCCAACACAACACTTCTGGGACATTATGTTTTCATTCATCTGATGCCACCAGGTTGCACCTCAGCCTGTCCAGGATCTCAGTGATGCCCAGCTCCAGATCTGGGAGCAGATCCTCCAGGACACCATCCATCATCTCATTAGGAACACCATTTTGGACTAGCCTGCCACATCATTTTGAGTCTTTGAATTCAGCCCTCTGTAGGTTGATAGTTTTCATTTCATGAATATTTCAGCATGATATTTTTCCCATTGAGATCTGAGTATTTATTTTTTTGAGCATTGTATTCCTTGCTGTCCTTAGATAGCAGCATCAGATCAGAAAACACTTTACAGTAACAAACATTTTGTCGTGTCATTGGGAGGCGTTTTTGTTGTTGTTGTTTTTTAAAAAATTGGTACAGGCAGTAACAGCTATCGCAGCAAAAACGCGACTGAGACCTTGGAAGTGCAGTGCATAAGCACCTCACCAAAAATAACCCACGATCTTGAAGATTAGCGGTTTCATCTGCCTGCGTGTCGTTAATCTCAATGTCGTGTTAAACCAGGATGCCAAACCTGGCAGACGGCTCCTCTGATGGATTTCAGACATCACAGCAGTGGAGACAAGGTGGCTTCCTGGACACATTTCTGCAGCTGCCTGCACGCTTCATTATGCGGCTTATTCTCCTCATATTGCCCTCGGTTAACACGCTGATGCAACAGTCAGCAAGCTCACTCTTTCACTCCTCTTCCGTCCTCTCTCTACTCTGTCCTCTCTTCCTTCTCAGTGACCTCCTTCCATGTCGCCTCCTTTCTTTTATTTCTCCTTCCTCCTTTTTACACTTTCACCATTTGTTATTTCTTTCGCTTACTCCAAATTTTTATTATTTTTCGCCATTAAAAATCATGGCCTTCTACAACTATTCAGTAGCTCTATATTTTTTTCATCTTTCCATCTTTTTGCTCTCGTCTGCTTTCCTTTCTTGTCTGTTATCCATGTGTATCTTCATTTTCTTATCACATTGCCCCTCCCTCTTTATTTCCTGTCTTTAACGTCTTCCCTTCTTTAAAAAAAAAGTTTTTCTAGTCTTTTAAATTTGTTTATTTAATCACAGTCCTTCCTTCCTTCTCTTCTCCCTATTCTTCCTTTAATTCTTTCCATCATTTCTGTCTCTCTCTCTCTTTTCCTTCATACTTTTTTTTTCCTGTTATGGAATGTGTGATGAGCCTCCAGCTAATCCCATCCCTAAAGCACCTTAGCAACGCTCGCTAAGGGAATTTGAAGGGAGCTACACACACACACACAAAAAAAAAATCACGTATATACACACAGACATGCACAAATCCCAGTGAGCAGCCCCCTATTGGCAGCAAGTGGATCCAGGGATGCACTAATACATCTTCAAATGTGCTTTTTAAAGCGTTTGGAAAAGCTCTGTCGTTAGGCGATAACTCCCCACCGGTTAAAGGATGGATGCTCCCGTTGTGTTTCAGCACTGCTTTTCCCTCCCTCTGTTTTTTCTCATCCTTCCACATCCCTCACCATCACCCCCACTCCCTCAATTCTTCTTCTCATCTCCACCGACCAAGTTGTCTACTTTAAAGACAAAAAAAAAAAAAAAAAAAAATTACAAGAAAAAGTTTGTGTCTAAACAAGAGCCACATTGTCTAAAGTTTCTTCATGAGGATGTTTGACACAACTGTAGAGTTGGCGTGCCGTTTGATGTCTTGCTTTTGTTCTTCCTATTAGTTTATTCTTGTGTTTTAAATATTTAAAAGATGCATCAGCTGTCATAAGGTCCAGGTTAAATGATTACATAGAACTGGTCGCGGTAATGACAAACCCACAAAAAACCAACTCCCCTCGGCTCTGTAGAGCAGCAGTTGGTTCATTCATCTGCAAACAGCAGATGCAGAGTCACAGTAAACATTACTGAGCATTTAGAAGCTAATGAGCCAAATGAATGAATAATAGATTCGCCTGAAATATGACTTTAACTCCATCAGCTTTATCAGTGTGTCACTGTTGTGTGCACAACTTGTTCTACCAGCCCTGTGTTGCTTCAAAATATTTATTCCATGAAAACCGTGCGATATAATGAGGTTATGCAAGAAGCCTCCTGCGCCTTCCCTTTATGTACAAGGTGTCCTTTGGTGTCGGTGCCCTGACACACCAGATGTGGCAATAACAGAATAAGTCACAAGTTTATTAGCTTCCCTATTTTTTGCGTGTTGGTTAGATTAAAGAGTTTGGTCTGGGGTAAAGTGCACAACATAAAGAATGCTGCAGTGTTCACATACTTTGTGTGTATCCACAAAGTTTAGATCAAGGTTGAATAATCCCTCATCAGCACTGCAGTATTTTCTTGCCGGTTTTTGTATTTTGCTCATCCATCCATCCATCCATCCATCCATCCATCCATCCATCCATCCATTTTCTTCCGCTTATCCGGGGCCGGGTTGCGGGGGCAGCAGCCCAAGCAGAGAAGCCCAGACCTCCCTCTCCCCAGCCACCTCCTCCAGCTTATCCGGGGGAACACCAAGGCGTTCCAAGGCCAGCCGAGAGATATAATCTCTCCAGCGTGTCCTGGGTCTGCCCCAGGACCTCCTCCCGGTGGGACATGCCTGGAAAACCTTGCCCAGGAGGCGCCCAGGGGGCATCCTTGTCAGATGCCCGAACCACCTCAACTGGCTCCTTTTTGATGTGCTCATTCACATCTTAATAAACATGATTTATTTTTATTGATCAGACATGATCTAAATAGTGAGTAGGTTAAGATATTTTTAAAATCAACATAGAACTTTTCTCCATTGTTATCACAGTTTGTTTCGAGTCTGCCAATTTACATCACGTCAGCTCTATAAATACCCTGAAGGTGCTGTTTTCCAAGATGGACTTGGACAGTAGATGTACAGGTATTCTGTACATTGTACAGTAATTTCTGTTTACTGTACTGTGCAAAACTCTTGAGCTGCTGAACTCTTAGGCAGCTTTTTTGTAATTTCTTTAGGAGTAGTCTTCAGGAATAGTTCTCCAGATTTGTTGAAGGACATTCAAAGCTCTTTGGATGTTTCTGCTTTTTGTTCTGTTCTCTCTCAACATCCCACACTGCTTCAATAATGTTGAGGTCCCGGCTCTGGGGAGGCCAATCCATGACTGATAGTGCTCCACCGTGTGTTCTTCTATCCAGATTTTACTGCACTGGCAGTGTGTTTGGGATCATTGTCTTGCTGAAAAATGAAACTGTTGTCAGTCAGCTGCTTTCCACATGGTATTGGATGATGGATTCCTTTACTTTT